>NW_028277173.1:17095714-17247857 GCF_051122295.1 Plectrocnemia conspersa
CAAAACGGTGCGTTTTATTTAAATTATAGCTTCGTTTTTACATTCTATTGTTTTTATAATGTTTTATTTTTTAGCAACTAAATTTATTTCAAATAAACATATTATACCAGACAGGTGAATTGCGCCTCAATCATGATTTATATTAAGAGTGAATTTTTTTAAATGTATTTATTTTTTTATATATTTATTAAAATTTAAACCATTGTTACCTGACTCGTTAACCAAATGCAAAATGACGGTCAAAAGTATAAGACGTTTAACATTTTTTTAAATAATATATATCATTCAAAACACGAAAGAAAGGCAGACACAAACTGAACCAACTACTGTATTGAGCAGTGGAATAATTTCCATAGAATAATTGCCAAGCCCTTCAGTACTAGTCTTTGCAGGTAAAAACAGGACGCGACCGAGAACTATGACCACCCTCCAAGTCCCGAAAGGTTGTCAACTATGCTTCTGAGCTCCCAAAATAAAAGCATTGGGAACCAATTATGGATAGTACCCGTAAGTCTTCAAATATAAATATCGATGGAATACACGTACATTGTACTTTTTCAAGCCCTAATTCATTAGCCAAGCACACACGTACGGATTTTCCCGACGGACACCCGGACAGATCTGTCCGGGCTTCGCCACACACACAAAATGTCTGAGCTCGAACATCTGTCTGTTTTGAGCTCAGACAAATTGACGTGTTTTTATGTGATTCTGCATTTCAACTAAACAAACATATTATGAAGCCCTATCCTTACAGTACTAGAAGAATAACTAATGGCGATCATTACGCATTTCGAACCGCAATTCATACAGTGTAGCCGGCTTCTAGTATGCTAAAGTATTATTAAAATAGTGCGCATTTTGCAAGACAAAACCGAACATCTTTATCGATACGCTATAAGTTTCTGCAATGTGCAGGCTTAATTTCCAGTACTTCTCAAAGTTCACGCTTAAATTCTTATTAAAGGAAGGACTGTCTAGAATATTTCCACAGAGATCGTACAATAGAAGTTTCTGCTGGCATTGAGGATCATAACACTGACAAAAAGTCAATCTAAAGCCCACTTTTATAATAAAAAATAAGATCTTCCTGCTGGTCAAGGGAATTAGAAATCAACTGCACTCTATTGAACATTTTCAATTCGTCTGCATATAATAATTTAGTGATTTATTGCTGTTTCTATATAGCATTGTGGCTATTATTTACAGCATGTTAAATCTTAAGTAAGGAGTCTACGATATACACCAGAAAGTTGTTTACCTCTATAAAACTACTAAAAAACCTTCTCACGTTATTTTTAAGGCCGCTTTTTAAATATGGTGATCAAGTCTTGTACGGCGCTTAAAATAATAATTCTACAATATACATATTTTAAAATTATTTTATAACAATCAATAAAATAAAACAATTATAGCCTAATTTATTGTGATTTTTTAGTTTCACGTAGAAATATCATACATGTTTTCCTCTAAATGATTATAATACTAACAACAACACAATACTTATAACCTAAAAGAGATAAAATAACTCACAAATTTATGTATGTAAATAATAACATAAATGCGTAAATGGTTTCTAATGTGTGAAATTATTTATGAATTATGGCAAAATTCAAATTTTTCATTGAATGCAAATCTTACTTAAGTCGTTACCATTATTTTTGGGAAATAATAGTGTCGAATGTATTATTAGCACTATTAAATTGTAACAAATAAATAATATGAATTAAAATTATAATATTGACTTACTTCAATTTTCTTTAAAAATATTTGTACTTGTTTTAAATATATATTTTTTTCACAGTAATTATAATTCTATTAAGATAATAATATAATAAGATCACGAATAAATTTTTATAAAAGCTTTGATAATCTCCATATTTTTAATAAATTCCTGTAAAAAAATGTTAATCACTACACATATGTTCTTATCACTGAACAGTCACCGAATAAAGTAAATATATGTCTATTAGCTAACCAGAATTAGGTCGGTCAAGGTATGTTACGGATACAACAATATATATATATATATATATATATATATATATATATATATATATATATATATATATATATATAATATATTAGTGCATTCCGGGTTAAGAACCACACTAGACGATCCCATTGCGAATATGCCGCCCCCAAGCAAGTGCCGCCCGGGGCAGCCCAACCCCCTATAGCTACGCTACTGTCTGCATTGTTATCCAGTTTGCTCGCAATCATATTAAATTTCAATAAATAAAATGTAAGCAATCAACTTTATATAATTTTAACAACTATATATAATAATGTAGAAGTATCATACATGGATTTCTCTAATTATTTATAATACTAACAACAACACAAAATTTATTCACATAATCAGATAAAATAAATATATTATTATAATTTAGTTATTGTAATTAATTTCTAGTGTGTGAAATTATTTATGAATTATAGCAAAATTTAAATTTTTCATTGTATGCAAATCTTTCTAAATTCGTCACGATTATTTTTGTAGTAAAACATTTGTCAACACAATGCTGACGAATGTATTTTTAGCACTTCTAAGTAAATATACTAAATTTTTATTTGTAGTTTATAAATACTAAAATAGTATAAATTAAAATTATAAAATGACCTACTCTAATGTTCTTAAAAAAATATTTGTACTTACTTTTGAATATTTATTTTTCAACAATATTTTTATTTTTCCACAGTAAATATAAATCTATTAAGATAATTTATTATAACATCATGAATCAATTTTAGTAGACGTTTTGTTCATATTGATTGTTTCAAAAAATTCGTGTGAAAAGTGCTATACACTACACTTGTGTTCTTATCACTGAACAGTCACCAAATGATTTAAATATTTGTATTTTAAGCTAACCAGAGGGTAGGTCAAGGTTAGTTAAGGATACAACAAAATGTCAAATAATTAAAAGTACCAGTCGTTAATCTTATCTTCTTTAGATATAATATTTTATCTAAATTATCGAAAAAGTTGTATGATACATTATCCTTATTTATATATTAAAAAAAAATAGAATTATACGACTTTATATCTAGTTTTATAATAATAAATATATTCCAAAAATATTATTAAACATAAATAAAATAACACAAATTAAGTCTTGATTTGCCGTTGAAAATACATATATTATGGATCCATTTCTACAAATAAATCATTATTATAGAATCGAACTGTAACATTGATACAAATACAACTAGATGGAAGTTAGATTTTTAGTATTTAAATAAATAAATTGATATTTTAATTTAAGTTATGGGTGAAATGTGAAATAAATTGTAGTGTTTTGCAGAAAACCTAAAAAGGTATAAATTAATAATAATTTTAATACTGTGTAACCGTACTTTAAATAGATACACATGTATGTCTGTAATATTTTAAGGGTAATATAAACAACTTATAAATATCAATTTAAAGTTTTTAATTAAAAAGCTAATATTTTCATCTTTTTTTAAACATAATGCACGTAAAAATAACATAACAATGAATAATAAGATTTAGGAAATCAAAGGTTATCAATATTGTAGACGACTAAAACATATGTATTAGAAATATTATCTTGAATAGACAATTGTGCTTGTTGTCATCCGCTCCATATTTTGGCCTACCGGCGACTGTTTTGCGTGAAACGCTCATTTTCTTGCACTCTGCGCTTATAATTTCACACAAAAAATTGTCATCTGCACGTATAGTTTGCTCTTCATTTTAAACTTAATATTTAATGTTTGACGTTTCTAATTTTAGAGTAAAACATATAAACATTTTAAAATAATAATACTTTTAATTTTAATAATAAAATAAAATATTTTTTAAAAGCAAACATACGTAGTATGGTTCTTTTAGATAGAGATACACAATACAAACAGCTCATAAATAAATTCTTACTTATTAAAACTATTTTTAATATCTATATGTACAGGCATATCTGTTAGAAAGTTTAATCTTATAATTTGGTATATTAAAATAAAGGATTTTTAATTTGTAAGTAATAATATATTTTATTTTATTTAACTATTGGATACCTGACCATTGAAAAAAAAATAATGTAGAGCAGCTCAAACTGTTTTTTTTTATTATTTAATAATAATATGTCTTAAACTTTATAGATTATTCCTATAAACTTATAAAATATTATGATATTGATGATATCATGTAGTAAAACTCACTTTTGCACTGGTAATTTAATTCCTCATTTTTTACCTTTATAAATAAAAAGTTAAAATTACACATTTTCTGCCCAATTTCGCTTTTTAATATTTATTTTGTAACCCCATGTGCTTCTTACTCCTATATCAAATTTTAGTGGTATATCGGTATAATTCCAGTCTGATTGTAGTTCATATTTCATTAACACGTGGGCCATCCCTGCTTTAATAATTAATTTCGCCAAAGTAGAACCTAAAAATATTTTATATATAGATTTCACAAGAAATATGAATATATATAATTATATTTGTATTATAAATTATAATATACCCGGACATTTTCTGGGTCCTCCACTAAACGTGATTAATGATAAAGGATCATAATCTTTAGAAAAACGTTCTGGAATAAATTTTTCAGGTGTTTCCCAATTACTTGGAAGACGCTGAGAACAATAACTCGATATTACAAAAGTTGTATCAGGTGGAATGAAAAAATCATCTGAAATTTGTTATTTTTTTAAAATAAATAAAATTATTTAAAGATATATATTTAATATTTACATTTTTCTGTTTTGAATCTAACACTCTTCGTCACGTATCGTAAAGAAATAGGTGCTGGAGATACTAATCTTGCTGTCTCTTTGTAGCACATATCCAAGTATTTAAAATTATCTAAGTCTTTTATTTTGATGTTTGCATCAGGATCATTTTTATAAAATTCTTTAATTTCGTTGAAAGATTTATCTTGGCATACTTTATGGGTAGCCATAGTCATGAAAAAGTGTGTTAGTAGTAAAGCTGATGTGTCAGAACCCTGAAAGCAAAATATAGAAGATTATTATGAGTATCAATTATGATTTTTAAATCAAATTTATATCAGAAACACTAACAGCATTCCATAAATTGGTAATTTCATCAATAGCATCATCTTCAGAAAATTCACCTTTTGCACGACACTCAAGTATAATATCTATAGCTGACTTTCCTAAATTTTCAACTAGAAATAAAAATTAAATATAGATAATTAATATATAAATCATTTAAAAAACTTACAATCGACTGGTAATTTGCCCTGTGATTTTATATTTGTATCGTAAATCTCTTGAGATAATTTTCTAAGTAAATTTGTGGCATACTTTTGCTTTTTACTTAATTCACTACACTCATATATTTCATTACATCGATACCAAAATTTTATAACTCTTTCGAAAACACTTTGAGACATTCTGTAAAAATAATAATAATTTAACAAGTGTTATATGTTTATGTATTTTATATATTTTAATAATGAAATATTACATCTCTACTGCTTCAAAAATATTATCGCGACTACCACTCTTAAAATTTAATTCAGTATCAAACAGTGCTTCTAAAACATAAAATATAAAATAATATACATATAATATTCATAAACATACATGTAAGTACAAACCTGAAATTATATCGGAAGTATATCTATGAGCATAAACAGAAATATCAAACAATCCTTTATTGCACAATTTTTCAAGTATATTCTGTAGATGAATACAGTTTTTCTGTATATTAGGATAACATTTCTTAATGATTGATAAATTAAATATTGGTGATAGTAGTTTTTTGTGTGTTTTCCATTTAATTTCATCTGCGAATAATTATATATTTTTTATATATAATATTTTTTACATAAATAACACAAAAATTATATAATAAAACCATTATTAACTGCAGTTAACGTTAGCAAACCAGCTCCCATGACGTTTTTCCAACTTCCAAGTGCTTGTGGAGGTTTTGCAGTAATTGATTTATTAAAAGCAACCTTAAATATACAGCTTGTTATTTAGATTATGTTATATATTATTAATTTGAAACGTTTACCGTTAATTCTTGTGGTTCTAAAGCAATAATATAGTAATCTAATCCAAGCCAAACGCCATAAGTTCCTTTATATGTTTTGTAACCTTCCAAAATCACAGTCATTACATCTAGAAGTATTATGTTTGTAATTATGATTATAATTACTTAATAATATTAAAATTTATTACCTTTTCTGTAGATATTTAACAAATAAAAAATACTTCCAATTAAGGGTAGCGAAAATGGGCCAGGAAGTTTCATCGAGAGCACATATAATTTTCTTCGACTCCAAATCCATCTCAAATATAATAAAGATAATATAACAATAAAAACTGAACCAGTGAATTGCAAGTAAAACATTTAGTTTATGCTTAACAACACACAAAGTATATTTAATATTTCGTAAGAGATCTAATAGCACGTGTACTTTCTATGAACGTGAATTTAAAATGTTACATAATGCCCAAAATATAATGTTTACTAGGCAGAGTGTATGCATATACAGGATGATTCTAAAATTGTGTTGAAATGCTTATAAAAATTGAAAACAAAGTTTATTCAATCATACTAGGGCTTTAAAATTTCAATAAATACAGAATGAACGGTTTACAAAATTAGAGCCTTTCATTTTTTTATAGTAATTTTTACTATGGTGCAAATTTATACTTATAGAGATAATAGCATATATCATTTTGGTCCACCTTTTGTATAAAACGCAGTGTACCATAAAACGTGTTTTACACTGCGACCTTTTGCTTAGAGCCGTCTAATAATTTTTGTATAAATAGTAAAAACTCAAGGAAAAAACACAAATTAAAAATACAATATCGTGTTGAAAATATTTGTTTAAGTATATTAGATTCGTCCTTAAAACCATTATCAATACTGATTAACGCTTATGTAACATATTTAAAGGAAAAATATTTTATAGAGCCAACCTAGAGCTTTATACATAGTCTCCATACTGAAATCTTTCATCAAAATATAGAAAATTCCAGTATGTAAGTCTTTTCTTTAATGCTATCTAAATATTGATGTAAACATCTCCCCCACATCTACTTTGCCACGGATTTAGGTATAAAATTTCAAGTTTATATAACTTAACGGCAGCCCGCGGTAACCTGACGGCTACCTTTCAAATTTAATATCAGACAATCAGCTTTTGGGATTTAGAACAAAACTTGGTTTGATGACGATAAATAATGCCGAACTGTAATTATCAATTAAAGAAATTTTGCGTGAAAAATTAAAAAATCACTTTGGTGAGCTAAATTTCATATTAGATTGTCGTGCCAGTATTTAATGTTTTATTGGATACACAAATTTTTTCTTTGTAAATATTCATGAAGGTATTTTACATCGCAAATGAAACCAAATAAAAAATTATGAAAAACTGCGTATTTAGCTTATAAGTAATTTTTTAATATGCAATTAAATTCAGGAAATGCCAGTTTTGACTGAATTTGCTTATATTAATTGATTTATTCGTACAGAAGGTTGACAACAAATGTAAATAAAAATATATGTTTTTAATCTTAAAGTCACGGGAAAGAGAAAAATAAAAAAACTTGCTTAGTAACCACATTTAAATTTAATTTTTAATATTATTTATAAGCTGATTTTTAGAAGAATACTAAGAAAAGCAAAAAATAAGTATGGCACGGAGCGTTTTCTTGCTGAAATCGTAATATGTGCTTGGGAATAATTTCCAGTAGGAATCCATTAAAGCGGATTGAAACATCAAAATATAAATGTCAGTATTCATACTACCTTCGTAAGTGTACAGGTTTCTTACCCCTTTGCCACCATGCAACCCCAGACCATAACGCTTCCGCCATTATATTTTACTTTATGTACTACATAATCAGCTAGATATTCTTCTCCGGCTCTTCGACGCAGGTGTACTACACCAGGATTTTGCAAGAATTAAAAAAAATGTTAAATAAAAGTATGATTATTCTTCAAAATTATTGGTTAGGAAATTTTTGAATAAATTTAGTTTTCGATATTTTTTATAGTAAGCAATTTTAGTTTAAAATTACCTTAAAGTTGGATTCAGACTATGCATTTAAAAAGAGTTACACAGGTGCCCTATTATTATGACCAAGGCTGTATGTTTACGATAAATATTAATAATAAACAGAAAACAAATGTATGTATAATATATATAATATAAAGGAATTCAATAATAATAAAAAATATGAAAAAAAAAAGCAATTTCATAAATATTTAAATACAGACATTACATATAAAAAGTATTACAGTAAATATTAAGTTTTAACAATAAATAAATATAAAAATAAATTAAACACAGTCATGATATATTAAAAATGTTTAATAATCACAACAAATATAAATATAAAACGTAATTCAATTACCATTATTTTCTTCCTATTACTAATATAATTTAGCAAATAATAAGCAAAAAAAACCGGTGGCTATAAATTATAAAGGTGTCTTATGAGCCTTATGGATTTCAAATGGATAATACTTTTGATAAATCAATATTTTTGGCTAATTTAGCCTCGACCGACAAAAAGCCTAAAGATAAAAGATGGTTTCGATACATAGTTTTCCTCAAAACATTTTTAATACTTTGTAAGCAACTATATGATCGTTTAGCTTGGGCCACAGCTACTAGTATTGTGCTCCAAAATAATAACAGATAACAATATTGAGAAACATTGGTTAAAGATTGAGTTTAATTTTATGTAGCAACTGTATAGGTAAAATATTTTGTTTCAATATTTGCATCATATATTAAATTTAAATTTAATATTTCCTCTAATAACAAACAACTCACCAATAATTATCGTAGTTTTTTTTTGCAATTTTTTGAATCTCGTCGTCATTCTAGTCAAGCGAAATCACCATAGGAAACTGAATGTGTTATTTATTTATTTTGCTACATCTAATCTTGTTGTCAAATTACCGATAATACAATATATAAAAACATTAAATACATTAAATGGAGATAATTCAGCTGGTGTTGTTGTTGATTATTGTTATTTCTTGGCTTCTTCATTTTTCATCGATATAAAAATTCAGATCGAATACCTAAATTTACTGCTACTAATTTACATTCGTTGAATATTGCCTCTCAATTCTAATATTTTTTAATGGTTCAAAAAGCAATCAAATACCAACGGAACCACGGCAAAAAAATACACTCTGTTTTTTAAATAATAAACTTTATTGTAAAAGTACTTCCTATAAAGTGGGTGCTTTTGAATTAAATGTTCCGCTCCTTTTATTTCTTATATGTAGAAAAAGGGCAAAAGGACCTTATACCTGAAATACATGGCAAACAACTAGTTTTGTTCGGATTCGTTTGAGGTGGTTTTAGTTTTTTTAATTATATTCTTGTCGGGCTCCTCAAGGAGAACAGGCCCCAAGAATTTGTCCTCTCTCCCCCCATCTCGGCAGGCCTGTGTACGGCATAGGTAATTTTTATTCTTATTATTCATCACAATATATAATCATCCGTAAGATTAAAATAATCTAGAAAAACCAAATCTGTATGAGTGCTGTTGATACATCCAATCAAGAGCTAGCAAAATATCCAGCAAAGGATTTCCAACCACTGATTATGTAAAAAAAACTCGTTATTAGAGTTTATAGATAAGATTCGTGAAATAAAATTGGACGATCAAGGTCTTCTAAAAAGTTTTGATGTAAACACATTGTTTACAAGTATTCCCATTACGGAAACCATTAACTATGTACAATACATTGTTAAGAAACATAACCCGCTGAAACACATCGTGGAGCTGACGAAATATTGTCGTATTCTATTTACAAAGGGGATTTCTATAAACAATTTGAAGGAATACCTATAGGTTCACGGTTTTCGCCAGTAATAGCTAATCTGTTCCTGGAAACTTTGAAACAGAAGCTTTAGAAAAAACGTATAATGAAACCTGAAGTATGGCTAAGATTTATTTGACCAACGAAATATATCCACGCCTTTAGAAAGAGAAATTTTCTTGATGGACATCTTTCGCAGGTCGAATTGTGCAACGGGATAAGTGACTTTGCGGTGATTTTTGTCGTCTGGTCATATATTGTTTCCACGCATATTACGCACTAAAAAATATTCCTTCTTTGCATTGGAGGATGTTTACAACGTATTATTTATGTGTACCCTTTTATTCCTGGACGTAAGAAGGGCTTTTAAGTGGTCCGTTCAGTTACACTCTTGTGTCAAGTTCATCCATATTATTGTCGTGGTTACGGTGATTAAGTGCGCAAGTTTCAAGAAGAACCCCTACAATATTATTTAATTTAATAAACTACTAATATTTTCTTATTTATTGAATATATTCACACATTTATTTTAATAGAAATTTATTTATAAATCGTGTACTTTATTTTTTAAATAAAATCTTCGCCATAAATATTTTAAAGCCTTATTTACTTACATAAAAAAAATTGTATAGCAGGTATATTTATGTTCTTTATGTACTTTTATTAAATGGCCAAGAAAGACTGAAAACTTGCGTCGCAAAAAAGGTACGGTATAAAAATCATGAGAACAAAACAAGTATGAGAACATCGAACATTTATTCACATATATACATCACTACATTTTTATGCACACATATCATATATTGATAATTATTTATTACTAAATTAAGTCATACTGTGAACATTTATTACGTTATATTAAATCTGTAATAAATTTAATAATATTAAATCCAATTCCTTTCCGAAATAGATGCTTTATATCCCCAAACAGATCGTATATCTATATCAAATTTTATAGGTAGTTCTTCCAGCTTCCAATCTGAGTATAACTCATATTTTTTCAATACATGAATCACGCATGATTTCATCAACATCATACCATAAGCTCGACCTGAAAATTCGATGATATTGCAATGATAAACAGATTTTTTATATAATGCTTTAACACAAACCTGAGCATTTTCTTGGACCTCCGCTGAAAGGGGCAAAGGCAAATGCGTGTCTGTTTGCGGAATTCTCTTGAGAAAATCTTTCCGGAATAAATTTTTCCGGTTGATCCCACACCTTCGGATTTCGATGGTTTAGAAAGCTAGATATTACGATGGACGTTCCAGCAGGAATATTGATATTAGCTTAAAATTAAACAATGCAATTATTAAATATGATTAAATCAAATTTATCGGTAAAATCATTAACTTACTGTTTTTCCATGTAAAAGCTTCTGAGACATATCTTAAACTATATGGACCCGAACTAAATAGTCTTAAAGTTTCTTTAATACACATTTCTGTATATGGAAACGCAGATAAGTCTTCAAAATTTAAAGGTTGATTTGGATCGTTTCCGAAGAAGGCTTTTATTTCTGCAAAAATTTTGTCTTGACATTTTTTATGCATAGCTATATTTAGAAATAAAAATTGTAGAGCAACTCCAGTGGTGTCAGTAGCCTGAAAAGATTTAAGTTAATAAATAAAAAATGTTTAATTAAAATAATAATAATACTTACTGCATTCCATAAGTTCATTATTTCTCCAACTACTTCATCCTCGTTCATTTTGCCTTCTACATAAGCTTTTATTAGTATTTTCATTGTAGCTTGTTCAGGATTGTCCACTATATAACATTATATTAAATTAATAATCAAGTTCTGAACCAGAGTTTAGACTTAAAAGTGACATCAATTATTATTTATTTTAAAGTACATAGTAGTACACCACTTAAAAAATAAAAATATATTTTATAATACCTAAATTGCCATATTTTCTATCCTTGATTAGTATATCAAATATTTTTTGAGCGAAATTCCTCAATTTATCTGTGGCCTTTTTTTGTTCAATTCCTAATTGACTCCAATTATACAGCGGTGTAAGCTTATACCAAAATTGTATTATTCTCTTAACAACACTATTAGTCATTCTATAAAAAAATTATTAAAATTATGCGATAACCCCGAACTCAACCAAAATAATTTATAAAAACACATACATTTCAATTGCATCAAAGAGTTCGTCATCATGTCCGTTTCTAAATTTTAGTTCAACTCCATACATTGATTCTAAAATTATATATATGTAAGTAAATTATATATGCTAATATAAGCATCAGTTTAGGTATATCATTCAATTTACCAGTAACGCAATCTGCTGTAAATCTTAACATTATATTGCCAAAGTCAATGACTCCTTTATTACATAAATTTTGTAATACTTGTTGTAAATGAGTACAGTTCCTCTCTATGTGCTCGAAATACTCTTTGTTTACATTTACACTAAAAGATGGGGTAATTATTTTTTTATGCATTTTCCACTTTGAATCTAAAAACATAATAAGAATAATGATAACATTTTATACTAGAACAAAACGCATATTTGATTACTTTTGAGTAAAATCTAAAAATAAAATTGTAATAAGTATTTATCATTTCTTCATGTTTTTTATTTCTCTTTGAACAAAAAAACATGTAATATACAATATGCATTTTCTGATTTTGGTTACAACAATCTGGGTCAACCTTTACACACGAGTACCTAAGTATTATGTAAGATGTATATTATTATAATTCTGACTAAAACAATAATGTTTCTAATACCTATATGACTTTTTCCCTTGTATTTTGCAAAAAATATCAACATCCCATTTAGAAGAAAACATTGATTCTTATTTTATCTAGTCAGCTAACATATAATCATTCTTGAGCCACTGATGTTTATATTTTTTTGAGCGGATATTGTTTGAAATTGAAAATATTGAAAAAGCAAAATGCATATGCTCAAGACTATTGCGTATTAGGTGATTATATACGGACACAGTGCTCTCGAGCTTCTTAATTATCCTGTAAGGCTTTATTGCATATATTTATTTTCTATATCTTGAGTCAAAGTATTCGTTAAAAATTATAAAAAAATAAATTATAAATTTATCTTATTTAAAAACAAATAGTGTAATAATGGTTAATTTTCTCTTAAAATTAAGAAAAAAATCTGGTTTTTGATATCAAATACGAATAAAGTATATATTTTTTATTTACCTTTACTACCATCTGACATGGTAATTAAACCAGATCCCAAAGCTTGAACCCAATAACCGATGCTTTTTGGTGGTTTATCAGTAACATATTTAGAATAGGCATTCTGAAAAGAGAATTAGTTTTATACGCGTATATATACATATGTATGTACACACATACATATATATTGCCTTACAAACCTCAACATCTTCAGGAGATATACATACTATATGAAAATCTGAGCCTAACCATACCCGATATAGACCATTGTATTTTCTGAAACCATTTTGAAGTGGATATATTGGAGCTAAAAATAGATTTTATTCATAATATTATTAAGTTAAAGAAGATAAATATATATTTATAGAAATATTTTCATACACCCAGCACGATAGGTGTCAAATATAAATTTCACATTGCCTACAATGGGTAATGCAAAGTCGCCTGGCAGTTTTGATGAAAGAATATACAAATCTTTTCTACTCCATAACCACTTTGCCACTAACACGATGACACAAAAGAACGCCAATAATTGTAGTGGCGTTAAAGTTAGATCTATCATGTTGAAACCTGAATCAAATAAACAAATATTTAAATTTTGTTTGTGCAACTATTATAATAAAATACTGTAAATAGTATTTTCAAGGTTCAAAAGCAGCAGAATAGTTTCAATATAACCCATTTTAATAAAAATAAATTAAAAATTTATACCAAATTTTAATTAGAATGTTTAAAAATATTACATATATATCAGAAAAATACGTTGCCACTAGGATAATAAAAAGCATAACCATATTATAAGTGCAAAGGTGTATTTTTATGTTGTGTTGCGATATTAGTTGCTGTATCTGGCATTAATCAGTTTTTAAGAAATGTAAAAAATTGTCAACAAGGAAAACTCATACAAAAAATAATAATATGAACAGAAATTTAAACTTAAATTATTGTTGTAATATGTATGTTTATTTTCAAAACTGGTTTATAAAAATAATATAACCAAGGTTGTAGTACTGCAGATCTTTAACCCTACTATTATAAAAAAGTACTGTAAATCATAGTTTCAAGATTCAAAAGCAAAAATATTATTTTAAATATTTATTATCTATTTCATTACCTTTACTACATTGTATATACATATGTAAGAACTCTGCCTCAATTTTCAACAACACTTTTGCAAAATTACAATGATCTCAAATTGCGCCCTTAAAATGAAGGCAATGGGAAACAAGTATTCCTTCAAGTATCGCCTTTCACTCCTTTGATTCGTTGCGCAATAAATCTATACAATAAAATCAGCTTCTAGTATGCTGTGGACTAGGGCATCCATAAAGAGTGCGCAATACTTGAAGTAGTGCGCATTTCTCAAGATAAAAAAGACCATCTTCACAAATATTCTGTGAGTCTCTGCAATGTGCAGGCAGAATTTCCAGTGTTTCTTAAACATTGATTGAGGACCAGGTATGACACTTACTAAAAGTCAGTCGGTTATAAAAAGCCCACTTTTATAAAAATTAAGTTCCTCCTGCTAGTCAATGGAATCAGAAATCAACTGCACTCTTTTTAAAATGTTCGATTCGTCTGCATATAGTAGTTTAATGATTTGTTGCCGTCTTTGCTATTATTGAAAATTAACTGAAGTTGGATCATTACTCCAAAGGCATGGTTTTAGCATGTTAAATCTTTAGTAAAGAGTTAAAGATAAATGAAAATACCAGAAAATTGTTTATCTTTATAAAACTCCAAAAATACCATATCACGTTGTATTTAAGATCAACTCTTGTACGATAATTAAACTGATAATTTTACAATATATGTTTATGCTTTACAATTAACTTGTTTTACAGTTACAATTACATTCATTTTTGTAATGTGTGAAATTATTTATGAATTATCGCAAAATTTAAATTTTTCATTGTATGCAAATTATTTTTATGGAAATAATGGTGACGAATGTATTATTAGCACTTTTAAGTTGTAACAAATAAATAGTATGCTTTGAATTTTTATTACTAACCTAATTTAATACGTATTTTAAAAAAATATTTTTCAACAATATTAATACATCGATATTTTTATTTTTGGGAAATAATGGTGACGAATGTTATATTGTAACAAATTAATAGTATGAAATAAAATTATAATTTTGACCTACTTCAGTTTTCCTTTAAAATATTTGTACTTGTTTTAAATATTTATTAAATATTAAATAATCGATATTTTTATTTTCCACGATTAATTTAACTATATTAGGATAACAATAATAATTTTAGGATAAGTTTTGTTTATCTCGATATTTTTTTAAGAAATTCGTGTGAAAAAATGTTATACACTACACATGTGTTCTTATCACTGAACACTCACCAAATGAAATAAATATATTATATTAGTTAATATATCTATTAGTTAAATAGAGTTGCGGTGGTCAAGGCTTGTTACGGATACAATATATATATATATATATATATATATATATATATATATATATATATATATATATATATATATATATATATATATATATATATATATATATATATATATATATATATATATATATATATATATATATATATATATATATATATATATATATATATATATATATTTAAAAAATCTTGATTCATCGCGATTTTTGCTTACTTGTATTCTATATTTCGGCAGTGATTTTCTGGCCATGATCACGAAATATTATTATATATTTTTTTATTATTATATAAAATTATTTTTTACACGTGCTTATGTAGAAAGATCATTTTCTGCAATGAAAAGAATTAAAATTTTACTAGAAATAATCAAAGTGAGAATAAATATTCACTTTTTAAAGAAAACTTTTAGACTAGTTAATGAAAGACAATATAAGAACGTCGAATCAAATTAATTTGCAAAAAATATGTACATAATATGTTCATCAAAGAAATAAAAGAATTTAAAAAATATACTTTCCCCCCCCCCCTTGATTCCCTGTTTCAAAACGCACTGCACACTACTGATGTACGTATATGTTATTATTCTGTTGATTGTAGTTTTCAGGTTTTTTTATATTAAAGTTTGTATTATTTAAAACGTATCTATATTATTATATCTTTTAAAAAAATAAAAGGTAAGGAGGCGTAGTAGCATAAAGGTTGGAAACTGCTGATCTAGGGCGTAATCTTGACCTTTTCTCAGCCGCTGCAGACTTTGAGCTGCGTCGGATTCGATTCGGTCTTATGATTTGATATTTTTTCATTTATTGAACAGCAATTTTATTTAAATGAATATAGATATATTTGGCTAGTGCCGAATATGCATCTCATTTTACCGCTTTTATATGTTTAGAGGCTTTTTGTGCGATTTCTTTATTTGTTTGGTTTATGTAGGATTTATCACAATCTGCACAAAATATTTAGTATGTGCCTTGAGATTTGGAATTAAATTTGTGCTTGTCCAATGTAGTTATTTGTGCAAATCAAGTGCCCATTGAATAGTTCCGAATTAAAATGCGATCTTGAGTTATTATTAAACTGTCGTAATAAATGCATTTTGCCAAATTGTACCAATTTTTTAAACACCTCTAAATATCAAAAAAGTTAAAAACATCATTTCCCAAGCTCATGTCACAATTCTTCGTCGCGATATACGTCAGAAACAGAGTATATTGTACTCAAAACAGTAGAAATATAGAGCTTTGCTTAAAAACACATCATGTGACAGTAATTAGAATACAATAGATTCTTCGGCAACCCGTCACATCAATAAATTGCAATAAAACATGGATGAACATGTACGTCATAATTTTAATTACCTCAATACAAAGCAATTAAAGACAAGTGTGTGCGCAATCAGTGACGAATAATTGAGAAAACAGTGAGTTAAAATTAAAAAATGATAACAACCTAATACGTATACGTAATATTCTTTTGATATTACTTAATTTTGCTTATCCCAGGATAATTAAAACTATGTATGTACAACAATTGTGTTTTATGTTTTCATTCGGTTTTAAATATGATGCATAAAAATATAACAATGCATTATAAGACTAAGAAAATCAAAGGTTATCAATATTGTGGTGACATGACAAAAACATGTGTAGATTAAATATTATCTTGAATAGACGACTGTGTGAAACGCTCATATTATGGCGTTGTACACTTATAATTTCGCCCAAAAATTTGTTATCATATTTGCTTGTTTGCCATTTCTCATTTAACTCTCTTAAGATTCCTAATTATTGACTTTAAAAAATTATTGTACCTCTGATAAAATATATAATAATGAACTTAATTTGGACATGAGCGGTCAAGAATTTTATGAATTCATAAAAAATAAAACAGAAAATGGCCATTTTGTAAAGACTGCAATGTCATACAAAAAATATTCATGGAAAAGTCTTAATAAATAAATTGTTTATTATATGTTAATTTATATAGATTTCATATTTTACTAATATAAAATAAATAAAATATTAAGGTAAATACATAACATATATGTAATGATTTTTTAATTATTAATACATATATATATATAGAAATTAAACATGTTTTTTGTCATCGTCACCGTATGAGACCTAGGTCTGAGATGGCAACCCTAGTCATGAAAAAGTCATATGAATATGATATTAAGATACATCTTTTATTCATAAAATAAAAACAGGCATTTGATAATTTAAACTAAAATATGATACTTAGAATATGCGTAATTGACTAAATAAGAGTCTTAAAACTTTGATAATAAGGATAAATTTCTTTCCGTGTGTATTAGGCATTATCATTTTCGCCTCTTATTGTTTTACAATAACATATTTTGTGAAAAATGTCAAAGCATAGTGATTCGGAAACTACCTGTAAGTTTAAATTGTAATATTATACATGCTTTTATATATTACAATTATCCCATCTATGTATTTTATATTATTCCTAAATCTGAAATAGAGTGAAAATAAAATTACGGTCTACTGATTATTTATTAATATAATAAGATACAGAATGGTAGATGCAATAACAGGTTCAGCAAACTTGTTTTGCAACACGCATAAGGTTTTTTATTTTAGGCTAAGGGCAGCATGTTTTCAATAATAATAAAATACATCACTTAAAGTATAAATGTTTTTATATCATAAAAATCCTGATTTTATTTCCTATTTTACGACAAATATCGTCGAGATATTTGTCGTAAAATAGGATATTGTTTAAATAATACTAAAAATAATAAAATATCAGTTATATGATCTGACGACAAAATTTTAATACAATTTTTTTTATTTTAGATTATGTTTTAAATATTTAGTGAATTATATTGTTAATAATTTTTCGAGTAACAAATTTTGATCTAAATTCAATATGTTAATATAAATAAAACATTTACAATATTTGTATTAAAATTATGTTTAATTGCAAATTATTGTATGTCATATAATTATACATACGTATATTTATATACTACATACATATACAAGTCGCTAATTTCAATCGCTTGTTACAATATACCTTTATACATATTAGTAATAAATGTAGATTGATCTGCTAAGAAAAGTTTTTATATTTTATATGTGTCCTAATATGAATAAGTTATATTTATTTTTATTTTAAAATAACATGTCATGGTCAAGCGATCAATGTGACTATTCCTTTTGAAAAGTAAGTTTCAAGTAGTTGAACTAATTAATCCCTTAAAAATATAATATACTGATTATTATTCTAAGAGCTTTACGTATAATATATTTTGTAATGAAAAGATTGTTTCCAATTATTCCCAAATCCGTTCAGTCACTTTAACTTTGTATCCCCATTTACTACGGTAATTGACATCCAGAGACAATGGTATTTCATTGATTTTCCAATCACTGTGAAATTCGAATTTTCTCAGCAAATGTACGAAGCATGCTGTCATTATCATATGTGAAAACGGACGACCTTAAATAGATAAAAATAATTATATTTATAATATAGCAAAGCAAACATTAAGGACGAAAACTTACCCACACATCTTCTTGGGCCAATGCCAAATGGAATGTATGAGTACGGATGTCGCTTTTCTGTCTCCTCTGGAGTAAAACGTTCTGGAATATATTTTTCAGGCATGTTCCATTGATCAGGATTCCTGTGGGCTAAATAACTGGAAACTATGAACGTTGTGCCTTTAGGTATGATCAGTTTTTCTGAAAAATAAAATCGGTAGTTTATTTTACTCGAGACAATTACTTATAATAAGTAAATAATTACTGCTTTTGAATTCAAAGTCTTCATTAGCATATCTTGTCGTAATTGGTCCCGTTGAAAAAAACCTCAGGCTTTCTTTTAAACACATCTCTAAATAAGGAAAATTATTAAGATGCTCAAACTCTACGATTGCGTTCCTATCGTTTTTGTAAAACTCCTTGATTTCTTGAAAAGCTTTTGATTGGCAGTCTCTGTTCATGGCGAGTGATAGTACTGCAAATTTTATTCCAGATGCAGCAGTCCCAGCCTATTTTTTGGAATTTAAATTAAATAATAAATTATTATTGAATTTAAATATTTATTAAGTATTACCGCAGGAAATATATTCATGAACTCTTCAATAACTTGATCGGCACTCAGAGTTTTTTTAAAATAGGCTTTCATTAATAATTCGCTTGCTGCTGATTCTGATAAGGTTTCTGCAAAAATAATTTTAATTATTTTTTTAATACACTTCCAGATTACTATAAAAATAATGTATTTCTTACCATTAACTATATTATTATTATGTTGTTCAATCTTTTTATCGAATAACTCTTGAGCGAATTCTCTCAAAATTACTGTACCTTCAAGCTGACGTTTTCCTATTTCTGAACGGTAGAAAATTGAACTAAATCTAAACCAAAATTTAATCGTACGGTGTATTATGACTCCCATTATACTAAAATTATAGTAAAATATTATAAATTCAAACAATTTAAAAATAAAAATAGTTTTAGAATTTAATAAAGATTCATACTCAGCTAAAGCTACGAATACCTTGTCTCGTTTTCCATCCCTAAAACTTACATCCACACCAAAGAAACTATCTAAAAATAAATATAATTTAATTTAAAACATGATTATTGCTTATTTAGATTTTGATATACACTATACCTAAAGTGGCATCAGCACAAAATCTCTTGATAATCCATTGCATTTCTACTAAGCCATGATCGCACACATTTTTCACGTCTTCTTCGAGTAATAAACATTTTCTACGCACAGTTTCATAATATATTTTATTTGTGTTAATACCCATTGATGGGTAAATTATCTTTTTGTGTTCTTTCCATGAATCATTTAATACTAAAAGTAAATAAGTATATGTCATTTGCCTTATGATACTCACATATATATTATAATACGTTACATTCTTTTCCTGATTTCGTTACTAAACCACTACCCATAGCAGATTTCCACCACGATTGCACGTCTAAAGATTTACAGTATACTTTACTTGAAGATAAACTCTAAAAATATTATTTTTAAAGATGAGCAATATGTACTATTAACCTAAACTTAAAATATATTACCTCAATATCTTCTGGATCAATAACTATTATATATAGATCGGTCCCAAACCATGATCTAAATAAGCCCGAATATTTATTTCTACATTTCCATAATATCTTTAAAGGTTCTGTTAATTAATAATAATATTTTTAATAAACATTACCTCAATTAAAAATATAAGTTTATTTAAAAATAAAATTAATGTACTTACCCTCGCTGAATATCAGTTCCATCAATAAAAATATGCTACCAATAAATGGAAATGATATAGGTCCAGGCAATTTCATTGAAGTTATATAGAAGTATCTCCTTTTCCAAAGCCATAATCCGAACAATATACCAATGAAGCAGTAAATTAAAATATGCATAGTTTTAAATGTGTAATTTCCTTATTTTTAAATAAAACTTATGGGTGAACGCAATTATTATAAAAGTTACACTTTTACTCGCTTTTGGCTGATACAACCTTGCACTGTTCGATCAGTGTTCCATATGAACATTTCTGCTTTTAATGCAGTTGCAGGAAAAATAAAATAAAATCATCTTGTTCCAGTTGCTTTAAACCAGCGGTCCCAACTAAAGACCAAGCTAAAAGTAATTTTTTTAAATAATTATTATTTTAATACTACAAATTTTGGTTCTAAATTGACTTAATAAATGGTTTTTTAAAATTGTGAAATAAAAAATGGACCTAATTACACAGAAAATAATTTAATCAAATTGATTCACTGAAAATGTATTAAAAATTATAAATACATGTTTTATGTAGATGTGATGAGTTTTAACAATTGAGCTATAATAATAAAAGCAGAGCTTTCTATAAACATTGAATAAATCTCGCAGCAACTTCAAGCTAAGAATATATTCATGCAAGAGTATCAACGGCGGCATTCTGAATGAAAAAAAAATATCCTTAGCTGCAAGATTTAGAGTATCAGAGAGATGTGATCGCCAACGTTTCGAACCTTACGGACCGCTAAACCCAAAGCTTTTTGTCTATTACTACTATGTTATTTTTATACAAATAACATTCTAAATAATAAATGTTACTTATTTGTGTACTCAAGCTATTTGCAAAACAAATGGATATTTAATTATTTATATAATGATAAATGGATTTATAAGAGGTTTTATTCTTACAGTCAGTGCGACCATTAGAACAAGTATCGCGATCGCGTCCCTTATTCTGGAACGTCGCGGCCAGGACGTCAGCGCATGAAAATGCTTCTCTTGCACGACCACTAGAGTCTCCAATTCGAGTAATCGAGTACTCGATATTCGAGTATACTTGTCTATTTTTCAAGTACTTGATAATCGAGTATTTTGAAAATTACTCGATTAATACTCGAAATTAAAAAATTTTGAAATATTTCAGTAACAAAAATAATTTTAAGTCGGTCCGGTAAAGGTTAACGTCTTGCTTTTATTTGGCGTTTATGCCCGAAGTCCCGAGTTAGAGCGGTTACTATCAGGTATAATTTTTTCATAGTTCCATAGTTGCATAGTTCCGGTCGTCGGCTATGTTAGTGGGTACGACGGAGAAATTTCTTTTGTGTTTTCTGTTCGACTTATCTAATTTATGGCAATGAACAATATGAAATATCAACACAATTTTTTTTTAGGTTTTATGACTATGCAGTTGTAGCGTAAAGTGTTGTAAATTGTTTAAACTGTGTCCCTCAGCTTAAAATATAAATCAAAACAATTGTGTGTTTTAAAGGCATTTAAAGTAAAGTCAGTTCTTTGCGAACCGTTTAGCTCTAGAGTGAAAGGGATTCACCCAAATACATCTTCGAAGGATATAGATTTAAATTCTTCGCATTAATCAGTAGGAGTAGAATATTGTATATTATTAAGAAAAAAAATCTATTCAAGAAGAATTACAAAATGCTATTTTGTCAATAGTTGAAGGAAATAAGAGAAAAGCAGAGAAGGGAATGAAAGAAGAGAACATAAAAAGAGAGTTCAAAAAATGTTATATCTATAAAAAGCGAACAGATATAAATTAGAAGCCTTATCCAACGCGTTAATGACAATAAGACCAACATCAACAGCAAGGGAAAGGGTTTTTTCCATAACGGGAATAATAAAACCAAAGGTTAGCAATAATATTAAATTCGAGACACTTTTTGCATTATTGTTTTTAAAAAGTATGTTCGTGAAGTTAAAATAATTGTAAAAATTAACATACTAAGTATTTTATTAATTTATTTATATGTGCACGAATTTGAATAATAGCTATTTTGGTACATTTGGTAAATACTCGAAAGTACTCGAGTACTCGAGTATTTTAAAATTTTTATATTCGATACTCGAGTAGTTGATGGTTCGAGTAATTGGAGACTCTAACGACCACAAACACAAGGATATAAGAGCCAAGAAAAATGGACCAAAGGAGTATGCTTTTGCATGAAAACGCGCCCCTGCACAAGAGTAATGATATGTTGACCGCTCTTCACCATTGTGGCTTTGCATATAATCCAGGCCTGAACTCCTCAGGTTATTATTTGTTTCCAAAAAATAAAAAATAGCTTAGAGGGATTTAAGAACGACGAAGGGTGTAAATAAACCTAAAAGATCTGGAGAGTGTATTAGGGTTATGAGTGAATATATCAAAAAATAAAAATAAAATTACGTTTTTTTTATCTAACCT
Organism: Plectrocnemia conspersa; assembly: GCF_051122295.1. NCBI lineage: Eukaryota > Metazoa > Arthropoda > Insecta > Trichoptera > Polycentropodidae > Plectrocnemia > Plectrocnemia conspersa. Next base: position 17,118,807 of record NW_028277173.1, read on the forward strand.
CTTTCCCCTTCATTTCAGAAATTTATTATTCTCCTCCTGTAGTTGTAAAATTTAATCTTTCATACTTGTATATAGGCGATAAAGCTTAAATAAATAACTTGAATTTTCTAACAAAAAAAACTAGTTTTACTAGCAATTTTATTGCTTAATTACTGATTAATAGGTAATTGCCATACAATTTATATTTTATTGTATTTCTTTTTAAAAATATAATTAATTGCTTCTGTTTTTCTTATGACGTACAATACAATAATATACATATACAAGTTATTTTATTTTTAAGTTATCTGCCTTAGTAAACAAGGAAAATTAACGTCTTACGATTTATCCATTGTGTGACGATAGTAATGTATAATTTCTATAATATTCTCTACTCTGTAAATCGTATCGCTTTGTACGAACGATGTATAATAATACATGTAAGCAAAGGAAAAATATTTAATTATTATAATAAATAATAATACAAATAAAATTTGAATTAGCTTCATTGCTTTCCGAGGCCCCGGTAATGCGTTCTGTTGTTTCGACCAATAAAAAATAAACATTCAAATATAAAACAAGATGGCCGACAGTACCGTGACAAAAGTTTTAAATAATTATTATTTGATAATAAAATTTTGCTACGCGACAATAATTTTCATTAATTCGTCATTTGACTGAATATAAACGATCGGATTGCAAATTAACTATGTGTGTTATAACCGTGAAAATTAAATATATACCTATTGTGTTGAGGATTAGAAGAGTACATTAATTAAACTAGATAAACAATCATAAAACAATCTTCGTAATGAAATCTTCAAATTTTGAATTCCCGGCGACGAGCTCCGAGGCCGAAAAGTGAGTTTTTCCTTTTATAATACATAACCTTATCATTGCTTCCGATTTAATGCAGAATACCTTGAATAAATTAGATAAACAATCATAAAACAATCTTCGTTTTGAAATCTTCAAATCATATATCCTTTCGAACAGAATTGCTAAATGCCAAGTATATAGAAAATTACACTCAATGAATAAAACCCTCAAGAATTATTGATGTAGGTTTTGGCGAACCTTCCTTAACATAAACAATTCTATTGTCTTTCCCTTACGGCTTCTACAGTTGCACGGCGCGTTAAAACTCTTCCATTTTATACTGAAAGTCAATTAACCGATAGATTGAAAGCAAGTAAATTATTTGCCCTTCAAATTATGCATAGGATTGACGAACTAGTCATTAATGATAAAATATTGCATCTGACGAGTGAAGAGGATATTGATTGATTTTGTACAGAATAAAGTCAATTGTGTAGCGACTCCTATGCATCAGACACGAATTTGAGGTCCCGCCTTGATCTTTGATCCTGATGTTTTTTGGTGTTCCTAGTTTTTTTTGCTGTTTGATTATTGATGATTGTTAAATTAAAATTGCGGTTGAACTGGATTTGAGGTAATGGGTGAGAAGATCACCTTCGATCAAAGAACATCTTCGCTGAACGGAATTCTTCGACCTCGGACTTACGCCTCGCTTCCTGTACGAGCAATCACCTCCAGAACACGCGCTCAAGAACAAGCACTGACGCCTTTCAGAAGGAGAAAGTCTTAAAGGTCACTGTGTACAGTTCACTGTACTAACGTCCTCCACAAATCATTAACTAACGCAACCGAAAACATCGAAGCTACTACCCACTACCAGAACGCTTCAATTGTTTGTTTAATATTTTTATGTAGATTTTAATAAATATATGACTTAAAAAAAAACTATTTCCAACTTATCCGTGATTTTATAATGAATTAAATTTTTTTTTATATTAAAATATATATTAAAATATGTATATTTTCTGTAAAAATATTTTTTTATATATGTAAATTTATATTTTTTTTTTTTATTTTTTTATTTTCGATTAAATTAAGACCATCGTGGCCTAACAGGTTACCCCAATGCGCCACGATGGTCGAAAGCAAATTATAAATTTATAAAACATAAAAAAACGTATATATATAAATAAATATAACAATACTATAACATAACAAAAAAAATGATAAAATATTTAAATTAAAAGATATAAACCGGATCAGATCCTCGTAGCTAACATTAAATAAATCAATTTTCAATGCCAGCGTATTAAAGAGCCGTATGGCCACAGCTATAGGCGAGTCAGCAAGTGCGGATGTCCTAGCCCTAACTGCCATCAAAAGAGGTCTCGATCGTGATTCTCGAAAATGTTCCGGAACCCAAAACTGGAATTCCTCGAGAATAGCTGGATTGTCGACAGCACCTTTTAGTAGTTTGAAAAAATGCTTAGCGACATACAGTTTTCTGCGAGAATTCAGCGAATCATATCCCAACGCTCCAAAAAGAAAGGCGCTGGGATATAAGAACGGATAATAACCAAATGTCCTTTTGTAAAGGTATCTTAAATACCTTTTTTGAATTTTTTCTACTAAAAGGGAATATTTGGCTATTCGGGGATTCCAAATTATAGATCCCGATTCAAGAATGCTACGAACTAAGGTGTCATAGAGGATGCGAATAACTGACGGATCGTCAAAGTGAAAGGCATTCCTCATAACGAAGCCGAGCATCTTGGAAGATTTATCACAGACGTCGTGTATGTGTAGAGAGAACCTCCATTTGCTCTCGAAAGTGATTCCGAGATCTTTAATGGAAGTTTCTTTAGTCAAAATGTTACCACCGAGATGGTAGAAATAAGCTGATAGCGAACGGGATCGAGAAAATGACACAGTATGGCACTTTCCGACACTAAAGGGCAGACGGTTAACGGAAGCCCATCTCCACAGAGAGTCTAAATCACTTTGTAGAGAGAAGGAGTCCGCAACAGATCGAATGCATTTATATAATTTTAAATCATCTGCGTACAGAAGAAAACTTGAATTTGTAATTGCTGTATTTATGTCATTAATAAATAACACAAAAAGCAGAGGTCCCAGATTGGATCCTTGAGGAACCCCCGAAAGGGTAAAATATTCTTTTGATAATCGGCCACCATAGGTTACAAACTGTCTACGATTGCTTAAATAACTCGAAAATAACCGAGTTAAATTATCTGAGCAACCGAGGTTCGACAATTTTTTTAATAATAACGTATGACAAACTTTGTCAAAGGCTTTCTCAAAATCTGTATACACGACGTCTACATATATCTATTATATAATATGTAATTTGTATCACTATTTAAAAAAAAAGCATTTTATTAATTTTTGAAATGTTTTTAATTACATTTTTTAAATAATGTATTATACGTGTAACATTGTTATCGACCTTCACTAAACTCGCCAAAGTATGCCAATACGCTGCAGTTTCCCGATAATAACCGTTATTTTAGCGCAGGTAGAAACAAAAACAACACACAATCCTATTTTTGTGCGACGTATACTACTTTCTTCTTGTGACTCGGCTCTATCACGCGCGAATGTACGTGTGTAAAAATTGGAAGTTGTGGTGTACACTGCTCTAGATGATCCACTGATGTCTTTCATGTCGATGCCGTCTTCTGGCTCTTCTGGTGCTATCTGACCAAGTGTCATCATTTATAATGCTCGTTCTAGACAACAAAGATATTTAGTTCAGGTAACCACTCTTGCAATCGGTATTCAAAAAGTAAAAAAACAATGGTATTATACGCAAGGTAAAATGTATTGTTTAGCGCGCGTACTTTCCAAACAAAGAGTAGCTTTAATGAGATTTTTGAAACATGGTTTAAATTATTTTTAAATACTCTTACAATTATGCAAATAATGAAATAAAAAGACCTGTCTGTATCTTCTTGTATTATAAATCAACGGCTATTGAAATGATCAAATAAAAGAATGCACATAAAATGAGGCCCAAACTTGAACCACTATCTTAGAGCTGCGTCTTTATGACATTCTACCTCGAGCCAGAAATGAAAAAGTATCAAAAAAGATCGCAATAAAAACGGTATACGGCATAGTAAACGGCTTTTGTATCTACCCTTAAATACCAAAGATATTTATTTTATTAACTTCTCCATATTATCCTTAAAAGTTTTGTAAGCAGAGAATTATACTATTTTTTTTAAGATCCTAGTGTGGATATCGTTTGAGAGTTTCTTAGAAATGTGTGGTTTACCGATGGGAATTTCGCTGAGTTAGACTTTTTTAGAAGCCCCTTCGCTTCGCCAGATGATATCAACAATTTTTCGCAAGTATAGTTTTAGTCATTGCCGAGTAAGAATGGCAACCAAAAAGAGGGTCAGATGGCATCATTACATGCCAGAACTGCAGCAAGCTACTGCCTCGTCCTTGTTTTCTGCTTATTTTCATCTCGCTTTTTTGTAACAATACTGATATGGTTTTTTAGCCCATACGACTTCTAAGCCTCGTCCATTGATTACTCCGCTCCTCACTGGGGAGGTAGGTAGGCTAATGGGTTGTTTCCAACCCTTTGGAGCGGCCCAGCTAATCACCGAATGGATCAAAACTGGGGGGCAAACCAACGACACCCTTTGACAGGCCCGACGCTGCTTAAATTCGGTGATCTGACGGGAGCCGGTGTATCCAGCATGGCTTAGGCCGTTGACTCACTCCCTCCTCCTTTATCCGGGCTTGGGACCGGCAAGAGTGCAGAGGCGTCCACACTACAAGCGGAGTTAAAGTTTCGTCATTAGTCGATCGGCCCCTACTACAGAGACTTCATTGGCAAATTGCACAACGCCGAGTCTTTACTTGTTAGCCGGTTGTGCCTACTACATACACGTTAAACTCTGCAAAAGGGTCACTAGTGAGGACAGGCGACACTGATCGCATCCTGATGCTGCATCGCCGAGGGTCTGCGTCATCAGACCGTGTTTTGTGAGCCGTGTTCCATTAACTATATCATTACCCATGATTTTGTTATGTATGTATGAATATATATAATACATATATGTATCTTTATAAATTCAATTTCTAAATCAATAGATGTATTTTTTTTAATCTAAAAAGACTTGAATTGAACTCATATATTTTGAAACATAAATTATTGTTCTATCTATACTACGAAACCTCTTAAAAATTTGATTCAACAATAGAATTCCGAAACGCAATTGCGTACGATTTATAACCCAGTCGACATACACACTGTTGCTATAATTACTAATTTTTTTAGGGAAATAAATTATCACTCTAATATTATTGTCGTATATGTCCATCTTAAAAACATTGGTACAAGACAAACACATGAGATGTATTTAATATATCATAATTTCTTAGTTAATAAAAAATGTAGCTGTAAAATTAAATTTTGCATAAACATTAAGTTTTCTTCTAAATTTATGGCATGTACTCCAGATAAAGATACATTTGTCTTTTTTATTACAATATCTAGTTTTTACAATCATAATTTACTTCTCTCCTCCTTCAAATATTTTTTTCTGTTTACGTGAATACCAAAAGGGTGTTATATCTATATTAATAATTCCTATACGAAATAGGCAACACAAACCTTTTCGATTTAATATGCACTAACCAATTCATGGATATTAACTGGTAAAACCAGTTTTTAGAAAAATGAAAGTATGCAAAAACATATAGCGCGTTCAAAAGTCGCTCGTCAGATTATTTGGCATTATATTGTTATAAAAATCGTTGGTTTTAAAAATATAAGTAGCAACGAAATATAAATAATGGACGAGTACTTGAATACTGACGAAACTTAGACATAAATAATTTTTTTGCAAATATGTTTTATTAAATTTTAATTTACCTAAAATTTGACCTGGTTTTTCACAATTTTCGAGATGATTTTTTTTAGTTGTCCCAGTTTAAAGCTATACTAATTACTCAGGAGAGTGTTTAAACGCACTGAATAACAAAATTAAATTATTATTTTTTGCTTTTCTTTCAAGTCATTCGTATATCTGATGTGGAGAAAGCTATAATTTTCGTTTTAATATAATATATAAAAATACACAAATAAGCGTAATGTGGAAAATTCTAGCAAGTATTACGTGGCTGAATTTTTTAATAACTATAGCAAGTTTACTCTTTATAAAATGGATTTGGGGGCGAAGAAAATTATATATTCTCTCAATGTCACTGCCTGGACCGGTTTCGTTACCTTTCATTGGAAGCATATTTTTTATTATTAATGTCTTAAGAAAAGGTATGTAACTTGAATATTTTTTTAATATATATTTCAATATTAATTAAAGTATATTTTAGATACAATGACAGTGCTTTTGGAAAATTACGATAAATATAAGGGTACTTACGGATTTTGGCTTGGAATAGACTATCATATAGTTGCTTTGGAGCCGGATGATTTAAAGGTAAATAATTTATCTTTATATTTTTTTAACTATTGATTCAACTTATATTTTAGATAGTTTTTTCAAAATCGATGATTGCCAAACCTCCTCAGACAATTGGAAATTGGGCACTTTCAATGGGATCCGGTTTGTTAACTATGTCTGCAGTTGACGAAGGTTCTAATTATATAATGCTACGTACATATATTGATTCCTTGTATATAATACGTAAGTTAAATTTCAGAGCTGGCTAAGTATAAAGCACATAGAAAACTACTGACCCCTGCATTTAACACTAAAATGAATAAAAAACACTACTTAAGTGTTCAATTTAATTGTGTTCATCTGCAGAATGTGTTAGAAAGTTTTTGCTCTGCAGAAGTGGATATCGCCATATTTATACAAAGATATACTGCCGACGTAATTTCAGGTATTTGAATGTATGTTTTATTTTTATATGTATATGATAATGATAAAGGCTGAAAAAATACATAATTAAGTTCAGAGGTAATTTATTTATAATTAACGTACTTGAAACTTTGATCTTAATTTTTCTCATATGTTATTTATGTTATTTTTAATCACTTTTAATTTAATGAAAACAGCAAATTAGTTTTTGAGATAAAATTAGATTTATCAGCAACATATGTTTTTATATTTCCTTATTTCATATCTATGGGTCGGATTATCGAATCCTTAAAGGCTCAACATATTTATTTATTTAGTTGTTGTTCCAGCAACATGACTCATATTATATAATTTAAAAAATAATAAGGTCTTTTATTATCATCATATTAATATGTAATAAACCTAATACGTTTCAATTTACAGAAGCAATGTTTGAGACTGAATTAAAATTTCGAGATGGTAATCGCGATGATTTCTTTAAGGCAGTTGAAATGTAATTATTATATTATATAAAAATATGTATATTGCAAATTACTAATAAAATATTTTTACAGTATGTGTAAGAGTATTTATGAAAGAATCATTAAATGTTGGTATCGTTCTCACCTGATCTATGACAATAGCGCATTAGGAAAGAATCAAAAACGAGCCACAGAGACACTAAGAAAAGCAGCTCAAGAAATTTATGATATTAAAAAGAAGCAATATGATCCAATTTTACCCAATTGTGAGTTTGCTTAATATAAATATATATCATTATATTAAATGTATTTATTTTAGTTGCTATAGATAAAATGATTATGCAAATACTACTTGAAAGTGAATCCGAAGGTAAAATATCTGAGTATGAGTGTGTCAATGAAATTATGAATATATGGAATGGGGTTAGTGTTATTATGTTATTATGTTATTATGATTGATCATAGAAATAATTTCTTTTACAAATTTTGTTTAAGGGATCGGATACTTCAGCATCTTTATTAATACAATTTTTTATGATAATGGCTACTCATAAACAACATCAAGATAGAGCTTTTAATGAAATTAAAGAATTTTATAAAAATGATCCGAATGCGACTATTAAAATTGAGGATTTAGACAATTTTACTTATTTAGAAATGTGTCTGAAGGAGACGTTGAGATTATTATCACCAGCTCCAATTTCTTCTCGTTATGTCACGGAGGATATTAGATTCAAAAATAAAAAATGTAAATAAATAAAATGATCATGTGTAGTGAAACTTATTTACTTATATTTTATATATGTACTTTTTTATGTTTTTAGATGATGTCATTGTTCCTCCTGGTACATGTTTCGTGGTCACTAGCTTTTGTACCGGACGACTTTCAAGCAATTGGGAACAACCGAACCAATTCATTCCAGAACGTTATTCTAAAGATAAAGCTAAAAATTACGAACCCTTTTCTTCTATTCCGTTTAGTGGAGGACCTAGAAAATGTCCAGGTAATGTCTCTGTAATACCATAATTAATAGTTCATTATACTATACATGTTATTTTTTAGGTGCTTCTATTGCGAAAATAATGGTTAAAGCAGGAATGGCTCATGCACTATTAAAATGTGAATTTATATCGGATTGGAACTTTTCGGATATACCGCTATCGTATGATATAGCCATTAGAAGCAAATGGGGCTACAAAATGAAGATTAATAAGCGAAAATGGTTATGAAATGCTTATTGTATAAAAATATTACATGTTTTATTTTCGGAGAACGTAATTAAAATATGTACTTCATATACAATATATATAAATAATAAAAAATAAGTTACTCTATTAATGTGGTCTGGACTACCTAGGATCGCTGCGTTAAAATTATTTATACAATACCTTTTAAAAGGATCATAAATATATGAATGTGCTTACTAAGAATCTAAGCTTTCTAAGCCGCGGAACAACATAATCTTCGCGTGCAAAAATATATTAATAGAATCAATAGTGCCGACGCAAAGGAATGTGCACCTAAAACCGCTAGATCGTACCCCGAAAATTAATAATTTAGTGTCGGATTCGCCATAAATCATGAATATTAAAATTATCAATCGCAATTGCCTACACGTGCATTCTGAATTGCCATCCAAATGGCCGTTCGTAATCTGTTCTAGTGGCCATCGGAAATCTGTTCCAAAACTCGCCACTTTTTTGTAACTGGCCGTCCCACCAAAAAGGGTGGAAAACAAAATTTCCTATGGAAGAGGTCATGGACATAAATACAGGAATGCGGGCAACTAATGATCACTTCCTCAGTCACTTATTCAAACACTGCGACATAAAAATTACACTTTTAATAAGATTCACATTTGAACTTCCACTTCTCCTTTCTGTATCGACAACGGTTGACGTTTTGATATGTATTTAATACGTCTATCTTGTGCAAGTTATTATAATATTTGTTTTGCGGTTCGTTGCAAATTCAATATTATTTTTAGTATATTACTTCTTGCCGACATTCTATCCATGCCACTGAAGTGTAAATTACAGGCGTGTATGGTGAGATAGTTTCCCTTTCGCTCGCTCGCGTGTAAAGTGACGAGAGTGAGTGAGAGATAAGGGCGTGCTTTACATGCGTTCCGCACGCCCTTATTTCTCACTCACTCTCGTCACTTAACATGCGAGCGAGCGAAAGAGAAAGTATTTCACCGAACGCACTTGGTATTTTAATCTATTTTTAATATTTAAAAAAACAAATATTAAATTCAAGTAATTATAAAAAATATTTATATTAAAAACATATTTTTAATCATTCAAGAATCAATAAATATAGTAATAGTGAAAATAAAAATATATATAAATATCCTGATATTTTATTAGGTTTTGTGTATATATAAAAAAAATCCTGAAAATCCTATATTTTACGTGTATTTATTTCCATCTTGCATTCCTTGCTTTTTATTGTTATATCAAACGATAAATCTAGTTTGCTTATGTTGCAATTGGATTTAAATTCGTATTTTCTGATTAAGTATATAATTATCGATTTAACGACATATGTTCCCAGTCTATGTCCTAGAAAATAAATATATATTATTACTGTTAAATATATACACCCATAATATACAATTATACCTAAACAAGATCTTGGTCCAGCTGAAAATGGCTTATGCGCAAATAAATGGTTATTCATATTTGAGCCTAACGTAAACCTTTCTGGATCAAAGATTTTTGGATTTTTCCAAATAGTTTCATTGTTGGAATTGAAATACGTTGGAATAACAATCACAGTGTCCTTTGGAATAAACAGATTCCCTAAAAAACGCAATTTAGTAATAAATAAATACTTAATATATATTTTTTTATATAGTATACTTGTAGAAATATTGACGTTTTCTCCAGCTTGTTTAAACGTAAAGAAAACGTTTGGGAATAGTCGCAAAACTTCTTTGAAACACATATCTAAATAAGTTAATTTATCCAAATCGGTAAATTGAACCATAACATCTTTATCTTTGTAATAATCATTAATTTCCTTATGAAGTTTATCTTGAATGCACTTATGTGAGCTTAACATCAACAAGAAAAATGAAATAGCCGTACTTGTTGAATCCACGCCCTGTATTGTATTATAGAATTAGCACTAAATAAATAATTTTACTTAATAATTAAATTATAATATTAAATTGCAAACCGCGACGAATAGGTTCATCAACTCTTCAATAATTTCAGATTTTGAGAAGCCTCTATCGTGTTCAGCTTCAACCAATACATTTATTGGATTCAATGTATAATCTAATAAAATAATTTAATAAATAAATGGGTATTTTTCCAATGTACAACATTATTAAATATATTTTAAAAATCACCAAAATCTTTTCCTTGTGCCTTTTTATTTTTGAAAAATATTTTCTTATTTATATCGTACTGTTCGGAAATGTAGTTTTCAATCACAGAACGACACTTCTTCATATTTTTAAAGTCTTCGGATCTCTTGTAGATAATATTTGAATATAACCATGGTTGTGTAAGCCTTTCAAAAGTAGCACTGTATATTCTAAAAAAGAAAAAATATTCATAACTGAAGAATTATTTATAATTTATGACGTATATACAACACTAAAAATACATTCATATTTAGAAGAAAAATTATAGCAAATATAAAAAAATATTGAGGAAAGATTATAAGGAAATGTTTATATATAAGTAACACATAAATATTTACATACTTGATTTTAAGAATTGTTATTTGGTCAAATAAAACTGATTATTTGAAGACGTAAGCATATTTTACAATATGATACTAAAGTGTCTTCGTAATATTTTTATAACATACTTAAATTAAATAAAAATTATTGTTATTAGAATGAATATCATACATACCCTGATATTGAAGTAAATATATTGTCAAACTTCTTATCCAAAAAGTTAGATTTATTATCTCCAAACAATGTCTCTATAAGTAAAATTTGTATTAAAATAATTTATTTATATTTTAACATACATTATATAAAATTTTTACCTATTATAATATTTCCAGAAATTCCATCAATATACCTCTTAAAATCAACCATCCCATTGTTGCAGATAGGTTTTAAACTTAAAACAAAATTTTCAGTATGTTTTTTAATAATTTGACTATAAGAACTCATGGCCTCGTCCGATAGAGTATGGAATAATAAGCCTCTGTGTTTTTTCCATATATCTCCACCTAAGTTAATGTATTTTAATACTTTTAATTAAGTCCAGTTTACAATAATATATTATAAAAATAACCATAATGTCACCATGTCCGGTCAATAATCCATTTCCCATGCCGTTTGATAAATAAAAATGTGATATTGGTTTTTGTTCAATGTAATTATCATCGATGACGCACTACAATAAATTTTATAAATACTTAAATAATATGTAAGTTATCAATATTAATCAATTTACTAACCTGTATATCATCAGGATCTTGAATAACAACCATGAATTTTGAGCCATACCACAGGCGAAAGGGTGATGTGTATTTCATACATTCTTTTGCGAATTCTTTAATCAATTCTGTAAATAATTTTAATAGATAGAATATCATACATAACCAAGCTGTATAAATATATTTACCATCTTTAGATAGCCACAGTCTTTTCATAAATATTGTGCATCCAATAAAAGGAAACGCTATAGGACCTGGTAGTCGTAAAGAAGCTACGTACATGTGTCGTTTCTGCCATAGCCATTTAAAAACAATTGCAATGAATAAAGTATAAAATATGTTACTAAAAATTAATTCTACAGTTAACCAAGGATATTTTCGTTGAATATGTTCAATCAAAACAGCCATTGCTGTTGTGATTAAGAATATATATTTATAAACTAATGCTTTAGCTCGATATGGCCTAAGGCCTTTAGTTCTATTCTGAAATCAGTGCTTCAATATGATAATAAGCAGACGACTCGAACATCAATCGTTCTAAAACTGTTTTTAATTGCTTTTGTCGTAAATTCATCACATTTTTTATAATAAAATGAACTTTTATCTAATCATTGTAAACCAATAACCTTTCATGGTTACCGTTTTTAATTAATGAATTGATATTGAGTGCTTTACATCTGTTATAATACAAGCGAATATACTATGTATAATACATACATTAGGATTATATTTTTTAATCTAATTTAATTGCAGTGGTACAACAGACTTATATTCTATACTTGGGTTGGAAAAGAAGTCAATCGTGGTCGACCGGTCGACCGCGAATTAATTTTAGATAGCTCGTAGGAGTAAGCACGTCGAATAAAGCATTTTTCTCACCTTATTGATTTTTTACCACATCACTTAGAGTGGAAAATTGAAATGGAATTGCTGCTTTTCTGCAAACGTCGATGCTGTAAGCCTGATCTAGGCTCGCACTGGGACGATTTGGCGCGAGCTCCACTGGTAGCAAGCATAGAGCTCTCGTGTATTTTTGAATCTTTGAAAAACAAATATTGATAAACGATTGTGAAGTCTTGTGATTTTTTGCTTATATAATATCAAATAAATAAAAGATCTTAATTCTAGAGTCTGAGTTTATGGTTAATTTAGACGACATTTGAATTATTGAAAAACACGCATTGTATTCTTAAAAACACGCATTCCTTTGTTATTCGTACAATACCAGACCGCAATTAATCCCTCCTTGAGCGCTGATTGAGCTGGAAAATAAATTTTAGCGTCATATCACTGATCCATTGTCTTTAAAATTTCTTAAATGCTGTTTTTATTAATAAAAAGAATTATGATTCTATGAATTGTCTTTGTTGTATTTTTATTTTTTATTTTGTATGTATATAAGATCAGTATTAAATATCTGAAAATAAAACGTAAAATGCGAAAAACCACGCAAACGCAAAAGATTGAACGCCTTATTAAAAAATAATAATTACGGTGTGTATTAAAATTATAATATACTTAGAATATATAAAATGTGCTAGAAAAATGAGCGGTTTTAAAATCACCATTGCTTGGGGATTGATTTTTTCTTCCTTTGCAAGAATTTGAAGCCTACAGCAACAGAACATGGCCCATATAAAATGGCGCCACCTGCTTCACGTCTAACGAATCTTTGGCTATCGTAAATGAAATATTTGCAAAAAACTCATTTCTCGTTGAGGTGATATTCCATGATCTCCCAGGAATACTGACTTGATTTCTCCTGACTTTTTTCTTTGGGGATACTTCAGGTTTACAACAACGAATCAGCTACGACAGTCCAATCGAAATTATATAATAAATGATTTGTATTCCACGCGCCAGTGACCAGTTTTCACAAATTTGAAGTGAAAGCCGACAATGCGATGGTGCGTTTTTTTTGTTTACTTTAATATGAATTTAAAAAAATCGATAAGATTCATAGTTTTTTTTTAAATAATTTATTATCTTAATGGCCCACCATATACAAAATGGAAAAGTATACAGTGTTTTTATAAGATTTTAATTAAATTTTAAATATATTTTACCAAGTTAAAAAAATATAGAAACAGTTCAATGTTAGCACAAAGTTAAACAACTCATTTCGAAACCAAATTCCTCCATTATATTCAAATTTTCCTAGGACACGTACTATACACATAATGTATTCTATAACATATAAATACACTGTTGTATAAATCCGATGTCGTTTTATAATTGTAAACTAACCTTCTATATCATATTTTATTATTACTATATATTATTGTTTAAATATATAAAAATATGCTCAGTCAATATTATTGTTATTTTATACATTTTTCAAATGTTTTTTTCTGTGTATCTATAATGTACTAAATATTAGTTATCATGTATTATATTAAATATAGGTAGAATTAAAAACAATAATTATTAAACTATTTGATTTATATAGATAAAAATTATCAAATATTTTTATTAACAATATCTGTAGATGGCATACAAATAATTGTATAAAAATAATTTATAAGTTTAATACTTTAAAATTTCATCGGACGGCTTATTTATAATATAAAATAATATTACTTAGCAAAGTTTTAAACCATTATCTTGATAAGTATATGATAAAGATATTATTTTAAATTTAATATATATTATATATACCAACTGTAATCACTATATTATTAATTATTTGCCCAACTTTTTATTTGCTATTTGATATTGTAGGGGATCAATTTATATATGTATTTACTTAGGTTTTTATGGCCAAAACTTGGAAGCATTCTGGTAACACTGAGTCTGGCCTGCCTCGTTCACCAAACATCATTTATTATCAAACATGTAACTTCATCTTAATAATAATACTACTGCAGCGGCTCAGTCTGTCTTATTACCACCCATCTCTTCCCGTCGCTAAAATATTATTATTAAGTTCTCAATATAGTGTGGGTAGGTATTATTATTAAGTATATAGGCATATACATAATATATTCTTTTTTTCATTTGTTATGGCCAAAACTTGCTGGTACTCTTGTAACACTGACGTGACGGCGGTGGAGTGCAGCACATTATTTGTCAGAATTTGACGTATGACGGTGCCTCAACCACCGCCATTCGTCAAAATAAAACTATTATATGCTTAAATAAATAATACTGCAGCGGCCCAATCTATGTCTAATTTTTACCCGTCACCATCCGTCCGCCAAAATGACAACAATAATAGAAATTATGTTTTTAAGTTTCAAAAAGTGTTTCTTAGGTGAATACTAGAATACTACCAGTTGACTTTAGAAATAAAAGAATGACATATTGACGCTTGCTATGTTTTAAAGCAGAAGATGATTCACTGGAATACGGGTTTTAAAAATCTAAAGAGTGAGCAAAAAATGTCGCCACATTTCATCGTGAAAAACGTAGAAACTAGACAAATTCGATGAGAAATGTCGGAGAACGATAGAAAATGTGAAATTTCGAATAATATTATCCGAGAAATAAGAAAGCGAATTAAAAATAGTCGTCCACGTCCACTTAAGATGTAATGTTATATAATAATATTAAGATTACGAAATTAAATTTTAATTTATAAAAATAAGTTAGATGGATCTCAAACACAGGTCTTTTTTAGAGTTGTCCAATGGTCAGAGTTATAAATGTCCCCTCCCTCCTTTCAGTGGCTATGGGTGTCAAACGACGACGATATCACTAAGGAGTTTATAGTGATTAATTTGTACTTGTTGGACAAGTACAAATTAATCAGAATGAAGAAGATGATGAGTTTGTTTAGTTGGGATCTTTAATTATTGTGAAAAAATAATTATCAGAAAGGAGGGGGGGGGGGAGGAGACGGCAATCAAACAAGCAATTCTGAATGTTATAAATATAAAAATATCTCGAAGATAGACCTACTGTAAGAAATAAATAATAGCGCTTATAACGTTGTTCGTAACTATTGCTCAATTATATTTTTTTATTCATTTGTGTAAAATAAATTAGTAAAAATGTATTAATACTTATTTTATTATTATAATAGGTTTATAAAAGCACTTAAATGTTACAAACATATATTTAACTGGTTTTAATATGTTACAAAAGAGATTGTAATCACATGGCTTCTCGTTACAATTGAGCATCCCGCGGCTGGAACTGGAGTCGCTTAACCTTTTCAACCTTGAGCGTGGCGGCCGGCGTTGGTTCGAAGTTTCCTCAGTTGTCTAACAGCCATAATTCGAGATGCCTGCCAACCAGAGCTCCACCAGCGCGCAAGCCTTGGCCGATTTTGCTACAAAACTCAGAATCCACGGCATAACTTCCACTGATGCTGCTAAATCGGGGTGAGTTTTTTCAGTTTTTAAAAGTTCACAAACGCATGGTTATTTTATAACCTGAAGACATTAATTCATTCACAGGTTTCATTTATTTAAATTGTATTAGTATTGTTAAATGCTGCACATTATGCTGAACTATTTTTATTTCTTAAAGCAATGTTTTTATTGACGTAATTGGCCCTAATAATTTTATTGGCCATTAAAATAAGTAAATAAATCAAAGAAAAATAAATGGTCAAAATTTAAATCAACTTTGGGTCAGAATAAAAATCAAATCTGTCAGAATTTTATTACGGTCTGGTTATAATTATATTATTCAGGATTAGAATAAATAGCATGCGGTCAGAATAAAAATTTAGGACGATCATGTGAATTACCACTAGGTTTACGGGTGTCATTAAAAATAGTTTCATGTATACTGACCAGATTTTCAAATATAAGAAGTTTCCGAAAATAAAAATAGAAGTTAATATGCTTGCATTGTTCAAACGTAAAAAGTCGTAAAAAAATAGAAAAAACACTGATAAAAAATAAAATCAGAATACAAATCAGAAACCTGTTAATTTGACGGGTTCTGTAAATCTAGTGTTAAAAAAATATAA
The DNA here is from genome assembly GCF_051122295.1 of Plectrocnemia conspersa. Lineage (NCBI taxonomy): Eukaryota > Metazoa > Arthropoda > Insecta > Trichoptera > Polycentropodidae > Plectrocnemia > Plectrocnemia conspersa. Next base: position 17,135,262 of record NW_028277173.1, read on the forward strand.
CATTTATAAATATAAATGGGCAATAAATTATTTATTTTAGAAATATCTTATAAAATATCTCGCTCGCACATGCACTGTTGGACAGGTAAAATGTGAGCGAGCGTTGGTCAGAATATTTAACTTGCGGATCTATTATATGTATGTAGGGCGCGAAGAATTTCAGAGTGACGAAAGAAAGGGAATAACGACAGAGCGGCAGGGAAAAGCACGCCTGGCTTGTTGTTTTGATATCTGACAATGTTGCGACCCAACCAAACAAATTGGCCTTAAAACACCTTGATAATGGTAATGAGCTGCCGACATGCGAATGATAGATCGACCAGTTGTACCAATTTTCAGCATTACAGCAATAACAACACTATTGCCAACTGAAAAAAATATTCTGACCATCTAAAATAATTCTTACCATTTAATAATACCATAAACTGACCAGTCCAATTTAAATTCTAACCATTTAATATAAATGCTGACTATCTAATATTTATTCTGGCCGCTTATATTCTGACCAATGTAATATTAATTCTGTCCACAACCATATTATAATTCTGACCCCAAAAATACGAGTCCTTAAATAATATCAAATACACTGTACAGTAATATTGCCGGTTAATATAATATTTTTTTAATAAATTTTTATTGCATTTGAAGTGAATTCTTGGCAACATTTTTTTGTAATTGTTAATTGAATGACTAATACCTGGTATAATATGTTAAAATGCTATGAAGCGTATGAGTTTTGAGCGTTAGGTCAGAGCGTTCCAAGCCTTCCAAAATTATTGAAAATTGGTAATACATATACATAATACTAAGTAGGCGCATTCAAGGCAGCTTTCTTAATGGCCATTTTTTATTTCTACACAGCGTGTCAGTTATACTATTAAAATTCACAATTTACCTTACAAGTTGACTATAAATCTCATATACGCTCGTATGTTCGTACCAGGGGTATCAAACAAATAAATAATTGAATAATTAAATTAAATTTATTATCATTCATTACATGAAATACATTATATTTTTATCAGTGTCAGTGCAAAAAATAAAATTACAATATCGCTGACAACAGGACATAATTAAGAACAAATAAAAAACTAATAATTTTTAAAATATATAAAATTAAACAATATACAAAGGCAAATATTATAATAAATAAAACATATATTGCTATAACCATAGTGAAAGATAATAATCTCGATTTTCTAATTAATAATCGCTACATTGATCATTATATTGGTTATACAATTTATTGCTAACTTGTTTACACTATAATCAGATCTATCATTTTTTACGGCTACTTGTGACGCATAACGTTAATAATTACACTTTTAAACACATACGATATTCGATTTATAAGTAAAATTATGGGCTGATTTGATGTATGTAATTATTTTACTTTTAGTAAATGTAGTTAATTTGTTATTACAATCATTCAATCAAATTTAATGAGCAAAATAATACATAAAATAAGATACTTGTTAGTTAGCATGACGACACGCTCAAAAACCACCAGTTGCTACTCTCACTGCATTTCCCGTGCTGTTCAAATCCAAACATTATCTAAACAAATTGTCCATTGTACCGTTATAATATTCGTTTAGATTGGGTTTGGGTTTGAACAGCAAATGGACGTTTCGCAACTGCCAAATTTGCGCGTAGCGACATGCTAACTAACAAGTACCAAACAAAATAATAAAATATCAAAAAAAAACACGCTGTGACACCAAAAGCTCTCAAGTCCTATGTTGCCCACTGGGATGAAATGGTTGCCTATCCCTGTTATATAATGTTACATACAAACAACTTTAAATTAAAAAAAAAAAATCAGTACAGAACAAAAACAGTTACATAAGACCATTAATTAAAATGAGTTTTTCGATCTGTACATTTGATCGGTCATACTTTTCGACTTCTGCACATTGTCTTATTGATTTTTCCGAGTTTGCCATAGAATGTGAACAATATCAAAAGGTCGCAGAAGCAGTCGCACGCAAATTCGCTGTATTCATTCACATGAAACCGATCACGAGTCAAAGATCAAACTACAGGAAATCAGTAATATTATTTTCTAATATTTGACATTGATTTACGTAATAAGTTATTTGTTATCTTGTGAGATACCTACTTCATAATCATTGCAATATAATGAGAATCAATTAACTAATTAAATTCTCTCTATTGCGTTTGATGACGTGAAAGCTTATTACAATTTATTGCTACATAAACCTATGATAAGATTGTTGATAAGAGAATAACAGCATAAAAAATATAATGTATTTATTAAACGGAAATCATTATCAGTGGTTTGAGCATGTGTACATGTGAGAAAATCTACATCTATACATTTAGTTACGTGTCATTACCAAATTAAATATTCAAAAGACCTAATTAAATTTAAAAAAAAAAACAATATATAGTCTCAACTGTAAATTTTAATTCAGGTTCTCTATGTGAGCGAAAATGTTTTTATGCTTCTCTCTTGAGCTTTTTGTATGATCTCTTTCAAACTAGTATATTTTTTGCACTAACCAAGATGCTAAGATTCTTAATATTTTATTTTGCATTTGCATATAGAATTACATTGAAAAGACAAAAAACGTTCATCTAAAAATAAAAATGTTGGATAATGTGTAGTAACATATAGTATAGGCTGAAAAACTGGATACTTATTAGGCCAATAATGAGACCAAAATGTGGAAGTGTATCGAAAATTTACATTTTTTAATTAATCGCTTCGTGTTAAATTTTATTAAAAAAATATTATGGTTAAATTTAGTTTTTCAACACTTTTGTATTATGTATTTACCAGCACGATAGACCAGTGGTATAAGTTGCTGACTAACACTTAAAGACCTAGGTTCGAATCCCATATGAACCCTAGTGTTTTTCAATTTATATTATGTCTAGAAAATTGGAATTAGTAATTATAATATAATTATAAATCCGATCGATAAGGTATTCCTATATTTTTCTAATCTCACGGATGAATAATTTAAAATACAATCGACCTATGTCGTGCATTGTAATATCTATATATTATAAGCTGTATAAGCTAATATTTTATAATTAATTAAATAAAAGGCACTGATTTACAGACTTTGATTTGAAGCTGGTAGTTGTTAATGGCAACAAATTAAAATGTATTATTTTTAAACATAAATTATTAATTTAAAAAATATCTTATAAAATATCTCGTTCTCACCCATAGAGCAAAGAAATATATAGAGGCGGCGACGCATATTAAAAAATCGTAGCGCATTTAGATCGCCGACGGACAAAAATGACCTTGTGATTTTTAACAAACAAATAGGGCTATAATAATCACCTTTGTAATTTCATAATTTATATTTTCCTTTATTAATTTACTTTTATCACCAATTATATTTATATCGTTATTCATTTTCGCACCACCGTTGAGGTAGAATAAATGGCTTTCATGAAGTACGTAAAATATTTTCGAGCCGTATTTTTACAGTTCAGGTTTTAAAGGATATCTAAAAAATATTGTATAATATTTATAACCTTAATATGTGACAAAAATATTTACTAAGAAAATATTTTTTTCATAGTGTATATTTAATTTGATATTAAATATAAATCTGAGGTATGGAATGCGCAGCAGCGAGAATAATTAATTCTTAAAATAATGCAAATAATTGCAGAATCAGATAAATTTTAATTTCTCTACTGTTTTGTATTGTTTTTACACGAAGATACAGAACAGGAAATCGTATTATATGAAGTTCGTCGAATGCGCCGAGAAATAAATTATTAGATTTTTCCCTGTACGATTTTTTAATATGAGTCGCCACCTCTATATATTTCTTTGCTCTATGCTCTGTTGGAAGGTTAAATACGAGCGAGCGTTGGTCATAAATTGAACATTCCATGAATAACGAATTTGCAACGAATTTATTTAATTGTATGTAGGACGCGAAGCTAATCAGAAAGCGAACGAAGCTGGAATAACGACAGAGCGGCGACGGAGAACACGAAAAATATGAGCCGTTATTATTTGTGTTTACTCCGTTGTAACACATTGGGCTAACGCTGTCATTTTACGACGGAAGATTTACAATAAATAAATAAAAAAGATTAAAAAAATTAGTGATTTTATTGACTTTTTTTGTTCATCGCGTTTTAATAAATTACATTTTGCAATGACATTATTCAACGCCATTCATTTTATTACATTGTTGCTCGCTTTCTGTGGCTGTTATCGAATTACGCAACGACAGAAAAGTTAACGAACTGATTGGGGTGATTCAATCACTATCGCGTTATGCATATTTTTATGTATCGCGCAATATAGTTATATTTTTTTTACTTACGTTTTCTTCGTCATTTTCCGTCAAAGGCTGACGTTTTTTTCGTATCGGACACAAGGCGAGGGTTTCCCTTCACTTTCGTGGACTGTCCTAGATTTAGCCACAATTATGACATATGTGTGTTTTAAGTAGAGAAAAACAACCGTCACGTGTGCACCAGAGCCATTAACTATTGCCTCGGGTATCTTTACCTACAATTCTTATATGCATGTATTATGTGTTACCTAAAGCGTTTTTCACAACATGTTTCTTGGACTAAATATTTGTGATCTTAATTTAAAATAATCGTTAAATGACCTTATAGTAATATTGTATAAAAATGTATAGGCTGAATTTGAAAAAAGAGTGCAACTCTGCGAATTTTGTTAAAAAAATAATGAATTCAGGCAGGTGATAATTTAACAAGTTCAACGCTAACTTCTTCAATACTGCAATGACTAATTAAACTCCTGTGCCTACTGTGTATCGTGGTCGTGGACGACGAAGAATATTAAAAAAATTCGCTTGGCAAAATATTTGTTTAAAATAACAATACATTTTCGCTATTTTTAATATAAAAAGAATGTATAGGGTTATTAATGCTAGATTAAGAAAAAGCATTTGACACTACTCGGCACCTATAAATGATTTAAATTTAAAGGCTGGATTATCTTATACACATAAGGACGAAATAGCGTGGTCCGTAACATCTCAGACTAGTAATTCTGAGGGTACGGGTTTGAGCCCTGGCAGCGGCACTCGAATTTTCATTTATAAAAAATGCGCTATTATTAAAAAACCGGCGCTAGCTGCAGCAACATCTATTGGTTTTAATTTATATTACACATAATAATTTATAATTATTAATATTTATGTCATCGATTTCTAGACTTTCAGTCTGGTGGTTAATACTTATAAGGTAGTTTGCTCGGGCCGTTTCTCTTCATTCTATCTATATACTGATGACATTCCATTTAAAGTGCTGACTTATTGATGTGTACGCTGACAAAACAGTCATAATAACTAGTTCTTATTATCTTTAACCAATTACAATTAACATACAAAACCTGAATAATTATTTTATTAACTGGAAAATTAAAATAAAGCAATAATTTTTACAACTCACAGACAACCTTGCTTCCACCTCCTAAAAGTGAACAATGAAACTGCATTAAATTGCTGTCATTATGGCCCTAAAACCAATACTTAACAGAGAAAGCGCATTAACAAATTAACAAGAAAAATAAAGTTTTATACAGCTATTTCGAACGGTAGTAACAAACACCAATAACTCTCCTTTTCAATTATTTGCATAAAATATATTTTCTCGAAACTCACGTATTAAGAATCACGACATAACAAATTATACAAAACAAAATAAGTCTAAACAAAAAAAATGGCAGTACAATTTAAAAATATGCTTATTTTTGTCCTCCGGCCTTTAAAAAAAGGAAAATAGCCAACAGGCCGTCGAACAATTAAATGATTCAAAATTCCATTCCAATTCAATGCTTTGATAAATTAAAGATTTTACGCTGATATTTGTTTTTTATATGTTTTGGGTAAGGTTCAATAAATAAACATTTTTATTGAAATATATTCCGGTTAGTAATATATTATACTAAATAAAATTCCAATATTTTTGTTGATAAGTATTACAAATATGCTATCAAAGATAATTTTTTTATCATGTGTTCCGTGCCTTCTTCGATTGTAAAACCAATTGCTGTTGGAGTCGCTCGTATAGATAAATCTAATGGTGTAGTTCAAATTTTCGAAAATGGCACTCTTGTTAAATCATTCCTGAACAACGTCACTTGAATACCATTTTATTATTTTTTGCTTTTATATAATGGAAGCAAAAATAAAGAGTACAATTTTAATTAGTCTGGAAAACAGTGAGTATATCTACTGGTTTATTTATAATCTCAACATCATGGGTTTTTTATAACTGCATTATTTTGTTTTATGTCTGAGTCATTTCATTGCTTTATTTTACCAAATGTTTATTATTTCCATAAGGAATATAACATATGTCTGGTTAAATTCAACTTATTCAACTGTACAATATTAACATATCTCAAATTGCAACATCTCTGTTGCTATATGAATTGTATTATTGAGTGTTCCGCACATGTTTGAAAGGTAAACATGATGTTTTTACGTTCTTATCGATATGTGCGTAAATTGCATATTTTACTTCCTCATAATTTTAATAGGCTGAACGATTTAATCTGATATTTCATTACCTAAAAATAAATTTAAAATACCAAATTTAAAATACATTAAAAAATGTGTTATCATGAGTAATATTATTATATTTTAAGCTATTTTTAAATTAAGATAAAAAAGTTGCAATAATTAATAATTAATGTTTCTGTTTTTATTTTATGATAACCTTTGTTGATATGCAACCTTATAATTTGTTCATTGTGTTTTTTTTATACAATAAATAACATTTAAACTAAAGAAATATTTTATTTTGCAGACACCCAACATCATGTGCTTCAATCGCCGATATAATGTCTGTTCTCTTCTACCGCAATATGCGCTACAATGTCAGCACTCCAAGAGACGCTTCCAGTGATCGTTTTGTTCTGTCCAAGGTGAATGCACGCCTTATCAGATTGAATGCTTTTTTTATTGATTTTTATAACATTAGAGATAATATTTTTTTAGGGACATGCTGCTCCAATTTTGTACGCTGCATATGCCGAAGCCGGAAACTTCGACGTGTCTTTATTGCAGAATCTCCGTAAAATCGACTCTGATTTGGAAGGTCATCCGACACCCCGTTTACCATTCATCGATGTCGGAACTGGCTCGCTCGGTCAGGGTCTTGCCATCGCTTGTGGAATGGCATACGTTGGAAAATATTTCGATAAAGCACCTTATAGGTATAATGATTTGTACTTAATACTAAATTATATATAAAAGAATTGTATAATACATATTATTTTGTAGGGTGTATTGCTTAATCGGTGATGGAGAATCAGCTGAAGGAAGCATCTGGGAATCTCTCCACTTTGCGTCTCATTATAATCTTGATAATCTTTGTGTTATCTTCGACGTAAATAGATTGGGACAATCTGAACCAACTTCCCTTCAACATCAGGCATGTTAATACTCAATTATATTAATAGTGGTAGAAATCGTTTTTAAAATAAATGATAATTTCAGATGATGGTTTACCATAAACGTATGGAAGCATTCGGATTGCATACGTTGACTGTCGACGGACACGACGTCGGAGAATTGTGCAAGGCGTTCGATGAAGCCGAAGCCACATCTGGTAAACCCACTGCTGTCGTTTGCAAGACCTTCAAAGGCAAAGGCTTCCCAAATATCGAAGATTTGGAAAACTGGCACGGAAAACCCTTGGGCGCAGAGAGCTCGCGTGTTTTGAAGGTATTGCTTTAAATAAAATGTAAATTTATAGTTACCTTGCTAATTAGATATTAAGCTAAATAAACTAATAAAATAAATAAATAAATAATTTCATTATCTTTTACAGCATCTTGAAGAACAACTTGTGAACCCTAATGTCAAGTTTGAAAATAAAAATCTTCCAAAAGCCACCGTTTCCCCAGTTTCGCTCGCAAACGTGAAGCTGTCTTCTCCGCCTCAATACAAGGAAGGAGAAAAGGTAGCCACTCGTCTATCGTACGGAATCGCTCTTAAGAAAATCGGCGATTCTAACCCAAGGTATTATAAAATAGATCATTAATAAATTTTTTATTGAATATCATTTATAATATGATTTGATTAAAATTTTAGAGTGATCGCTTTGGATGGTGATACCAAAAATTCGACCTTTAGCGATAAATTGAAAGCTGCTTATCCAGATAGGTAATATATAGAATAATGTCTATTTATATAATTCAATGTTATTAATAATAATGATAATAAATATTACAGATATATTGAATGCTTCATCGCTGAACAAAATCTTGTCGGCGTCGCCATCGGCGCTGCTTGCCGCGACAGGACTATTGCTTTTGTGTCAACCTTCGCCGCCTTCTTTACTCGAGCTTTCGATCAAGTATATATATTTATTAATTAAATCTGATATTGATGCAATAATTTATTAATATAAATATATTTTATTAGATTCGTATGGGCGCAATCAGTCAATCGAACATCAACCTTGTCGGATCCCACTGTGGTGTTTCCATCGGTGAAGACGGTCCATCTCAGATGGGTCTTGAAGATTTGGCGCAATTCAGAACCGTCCCGGGCTCCACTGTCTTTTATCCCAGGTTATTATCACTACTTAAATATAAAATAATATATCTTACAAAGTAATTGTATCTTTTTAATAATTCATTTATAGTGATGGAGTGTCTTGTGAACGTGCTGTAGAACTGGCCGCCAATACTAAGGGTATTTGCTACATTCGTACGTCTCGCCCGAATACGTCGATGTTGTATCCGAATAATGAACAATTCAAGGTATGTTTATTAATTTAATGAATTATATTTTGAAGTAAAATTGCTGAATTTGTTGAATTCTTAAGGTCGGAGTTGCTAAAATCGTACGTCAATCTCCAAGTGACCACGTTCTTCTAATCGGCGCTGGAATCACTCTTCACGAAGCTGTCTCTGCTCATGATACTCTCAAGCCATTGGGGATCAATGCCCGCGTGTTGGATCCGTTCACAATTAAACCTTTGGACATTGAGGCCATCTTGAAAAATGCTCATGCTTGCGGTGGAAGGATTGTCGTTGTTGAAGATCATTATTATGCTGGTTAGTATAACTATTACAGACCAGCATTGGTTGTCATGGGCAAGCTTGTGATAAGGATTACTTTTGATCCATCACTTGCCTTTTCATTAGCAGCTCTAGAATCTTGTAAATCAATATAAATAACATCATTCAATTCTATACATAGAATTTTCAAAGACACTTGTCTTAAATATTTTTATAGTTCTAAGAAAAGTATTCAATATATATTGTAGGTTTTCAGTACTAAATTAAAATTTGAGAAGGTCTTAGATACTAGTGTATTTCAATTTCTAACATATAGATATAAATTAGTGATTATTATGTAATTTTAATATCATTCGATCATCACAGATTAGGTTCCCTAGATTTTCATAATCCTAGGATGAATAGTGTGATGAATAATTCAAATAAAATCATGCTAGGTCGTACATAGTGACATATGTATATTAATTATGAACTGTGATATTAGTTCATAATTAATGAAACTGACAGTATGTTATTATTTATAGATCTAGTATTAACATATTATGGTTCGCTATCTATATTTCTATGCTTTGACAAAAGGTAAAATTATAAATGTATACATGCCCACCTTAGATTTTTTTTAAAATCTGTTACATTGACACAATATTTTTATAAGCTTGAGTTACATTATTTTAAACCTCAGAAAATGCGTGGCCGGATTGACCATAAAAATTTCGCCATCATGCGGAAATGCGTGATGTGTTAATCTAAAATAAACTTGATCAATTTCTCTGCATTTTACATATGCTTTATTACACGAATTACCACTAGTGAAAGATGTCAAATGTTTTAACCGACATAACTTATTGTAGAATATTTATATATTTTTTTTCTCATATTAATAGGTGGTTTGGGTGAAGCAGTGATGGCCGCTGTCGCCTTGGATCGCAACATAATCGTCAAGCATCTTGCCGTTGGAGCCGTTCCTCGTTCTGGACCTCCGACTGTCTTGTTGGACATGTTCGGAATTTCCGCCAAACATATTGTTAAAGCCGCTGAAGAAATTGTTAAGATGTAAACGGTTTTCGGTTGTCATTTTTTTTGTTTATTAACAATTTTCTTCCATTCCTTTTTGCAATATAACGTTGAGATCCATTTATAGTTTTATTAAATATTTTTGCCATTCCATTTTATTTTTTTTATATACGTATGTATTTTTAATTAAGATTATATTTGTGATATTAATTTGGAAATTATTAAGTATCTATATGAACGTTGTAAAATTAATTATGTATGTATTATCTTATAATTGTTCATGATTATTACTCGACGTTGATTAGTGGCATAAATGCATGGTAAAGCGTAGACGCTTGTGTGAATAATTGTGTAATGAATTCAGTTCAAAACCATATCAAAATTTTTGTAAATGGATCTGACCAAGCTGAAGGATTATTTTTGTATGTATAAATAAACCGTAATCTTACCGACATTCCTCATTTTTCACATTTTTATAAGCTGGTGCTGTTATATTGTATAGTTTTTTAATGTCAAATTTGTAATGGATTTTTTTTGAATAAAATAACTTGTTGACATTATTTTACTCTTTTTATTAATACGTTAAGTACAAAACTGTTTAGATAATTCTCTTCATATATTTGTTATGATTGCCTATAATTTGATAACATGAATATTTTACAATCAATTACAATATAAAGGCAACCCTATTATTAGCTTATCCCCATTAGTGACGTCAATTGGTATAAAACAAGGATACGAGTGTGTATTGGATATGAGACGGAAGTGAAAACCTGGCTGTATTTTGTTTTCTATAAGTTATACAATTTCGTCCCTTGTTATATTATTTGTATACCTAAAATAAGTGTTTTATTTTGTTCGTTATTTATGTGTCATAAGATATTTCTTAGCAGTGTAACAAAGTTGATTTATGGCTGTTGATGATGATAATTTAATTGTAGAGTTTGGGTTCCCACATATTAATAAATTATGTATTCGATAGGTTTCTTGGGCAATCCCATGACATTTTAAAAAGCGATGAACCTTTGTACAATAGTGGAATGAATTATAAAAAGCTCGCACATTGTAGAAAATTTTTTTGCAATTGTTGACAACCAAGTAATTTGATTTCTTATACGAAGTAGATGTTAGATCGACCTCTGTGATAATTGGTGAGAAGTTTAACACAGCCGTGAAAACACTTGGAGTTCAAATGGCACAATTATTATGTAGCAAATCGAAAACTAAAAAAACATCAATATAGAACTCAGTATCTTCCATAAACAGGTGAAAAAACTCAAAATGTTTCCGTACCATTAGACCTACTTGTGTTTATAGAATCTGGAAAAAGATTATAAAAATTTAATGAAGCAGGAAGATTTTTCTTAAATATGTATTAGTCACAAATACCATTTTATTTACTATAATAATCATGCTACATAATGAAATGTATTCTAAGTAATTAACTGCATATATTTTTTTAATATAAATAATATTCTCCGTAGTTATATTCTACAGGTAAAATGATATAATTGCTACTATTATTCAGTATGATATTTAATTGATTGTATTAAGAATTACTGTGAAATCCTTGCGGTCGCGCATTTATTTTTAAAGAACGCAGAGTCATTGATATTATAAATTATTGTCATATTTTTCAACGGTTTTGAAATCACATACTGTTTGTACAATATTATAGATACATCTTACTCTTATCTGCGATATATTGTCTTTAATTATGTTCTCCGTAGATCTATTTGATTTTTTGAATTTCGGATTTGTAGCTGCTTCTTCCATTGATACTCGGAGTAGTTTCACTTGGTGTGAATTCGAATGAACTCTCGTGTGTCAAAAGTCGGAAGAGAAGTAGTATAAAAGTCAAGTTTTGACTTAGAGAAGTTCCAGATGGAAGTGTATTCTGAAAGAAAGTGTTAGCGCTTATATTATCTTTTAGAGATGGGGTGGTGCTTAGGTCTTTCTTACTATTGAACCTTTTTATGTTCATATCTGCTATTTTTATAATAATAATTATTTTGCATAATTATTCGTAAGCAGCTGGGAATTTTGCTGATCAACGCTGTGAGTGGGCATTCGTAATACAAGAATTTTTCTTTGTATTTGTATAGTAGATTATCCCTTGTTTAGCTCCATTTGAAATATGCTTTTCAAAGTGGCCCTAACCCGCCTAAATAGACGATCGTCACGTACGCTTATAAGCCGCTGGCGTGACTAATATATTATTTTTCAAGTTGCAAATACTAACAACATATGGTTCTTATTTTTATAAAAATTATGACAAATTTTTATCTCACATTCAACGGGTGGACTTGTTACCACTATAAAGTTTTTTAAAGTTAGTATAAAAAGATTGTGTTAAATATTATTTTTATCACTTTGTTCTGAATATCTTGTAGCTTAAAAAATGTATTACTTGTGTCACACTAAAAAAACTGGTCTAATTGGCTTTTTATATTACTTATTTTTTCAATACATTGCGGTCTTAGAGCCACAATTGCGACAAGCCTTTTAGACATGAATTCCGCAAAATCCTTTATAAATTTAACTTTCTAGTTAAGGAGTGTATTAACTAGGGTGTCAATTATTCGTTGTCTTCAACTATTCGAATATTGAATAAAAAATATAATATTATCCCGAGCTTTGATTCTTTAAATGTAAAAATACTTTACTATATTTGCGTTAACACAGTCAGTTGGAGAGCTATCCATTTCATCATTATTCATAATTGAGAAAGTTATGGCAAGATTGGGTTTATGCTACTATTAGCTCTAAAGCACACAATACGGATAAACATTCGATAAACTTATCTTAACTTTGATTGATTGATAAATTAAAAAAATATAGTAATGATGTATAACGATAAGTATATCGAACATATATCCGTATCGTGTGCTTTAGAGCTAATAATAGGGGCGTAAATCCAAACTTCCCATCTAACTCTCGAACTGATTCAGTTAACGCAAATAGAGTATAGGTTGCTAGGTAGTGGTTTTTATTTTCATAAGCACATACATTTTTAACATAAAAAGTAACTTCAATAAAATACGCACCATAAGAATAAGCACACTTTTGAAATTCGTACAATTCTGGGTTGATGTAGGTTTTTAAATTTTAAATTTTCATCTATAGTTTAATATATACTTATAAATTATAGATTTCAAAAATAAATATTCTTACGTATAATTTTCTTAAGCACAATATGATAAATATATGTTTGCAGAGTAATATGAAAGTTAAAAAAATTATGGCTGTCGATTTGAGAATTGTATTGCTGTTGAATTGTCTTGTAGTGTGATTTCTTGGCTATCTATAAAGGCAATCGGCACAATACTCAGTGACGGTATAAGTTACCGTATACAATACCTGCTTTTGTTTTCCCTATCATAATAAAGGAGCGTGCAGCGCGATCATTTCTCTGTTACATAACATAATTGCTAAAACTTTCCTGAGATAAAGCAAATGTATTATTTTTATGTTGTCGCGCATATCTTAAAAAATATCGATTTAAAAAAATATATTTGGTACTACCGGTACTTTTTTTTGTAATACATGTAGTTTGCCGAAGTGCAATTTTTGCCCCAATACCGATATTACCGGTATCGGTACTACTAAAAAATCCAAGATAGTCTTTGAACAAAAAAATGAATAGACCGTTTTATTAGTGTCCTTTGATATATTCAAAATTTGGCCACATTACCTTAAAGATAGAGATAGCGCTCCATTAACTGTGATTTCTGAATTGAGTATAGTATATATTCGTTTTCTCGGATTTGGAGAAGATTACTTAAAGGGCGAAATAGACTGGCTGGTCGCATTACTTAATTGTACAACTATATTGCCTATTCGAATGACGCGAAGTGATGCGCAAGCACATGGCGCATAGTTTTCACTTCGGCCGCCAGAAGCGCTGTAGTAGTCGCGCGCCGTTCGGTGGATCAGTTTTGTCGGTCGTCGCGCGTGCTTCGTCTCGTCGTCGCGCGCTCCACTTGGAAGCAAGCGCCAAATTCGAACTGGCGTTCGCTTCGAACAACTGCACGCTGCACACCAGCTGAACGGAAAACGCAACAACGGAAAGTGTGCGATAACGAAACGAACAATAACATCATCAACAGCTGATCGAGCGGACCTTGGGTAATTACATTATCAGGCTATCGGCAATTAATTTTATTCCAATGTTAAAGTAATTCTACCGATCTCGGCTATTTTAAAAATGTCGGTAAAATTTAAATGTTATTTTAAATCGAAACAAAAGAGTGGATAATTTATATCAACGTTACGATACAAGCATACTAAACTAGTCATAGAAAACAACAAATAATTAATATTCAAATAATAAATATGTGACACTGTAAATCGCATGACCTTGATTTGAACTAAACTGTTGAAGCGTTAAGGCGCGTGTGAATAAGTTTAATAATTTATTTATTTATTTGCAAACAAATTCGCAGAGCGTAACAAGCTTATCCAATTCACATAAAAATAACATCCTATAAATATTTTATATACATATGATATATACAAATATCTTGCACTATATTAAATTAAGAAATAATATCTCCCCGTATGAATGAAAGGTATTTTACTAAGTAGATACTTAATTTAATAAAGATTTGCTCTCTTTAATTACAGAACCGCCTGATAAACAAAAGACCTGAGTTCCAATCCCATACAAACCATAGTAATTTTCAATTTTTAAAGAATCAGAGATCGGAATTAATGATTAGTATAAAATTAAAAATCCGAACGATTTCTTAGATTTTCTTAATCTCACGAATGAATATCGTAATAATTAATTATAATCGAGCAAAGTTGTACCTATTTGGAATAAAAATCTCTTAGTCAAACAAAAAAATCTATGGAAACTCAAAAGGAAAATATTTACATTGCTTTAAATACAAATATCTTAGGAATTTTCTTTGAATCTGTTCATATATTAAGGAATATTTCATTGTACTAGGATTCATAGTGAATACCTTGTTAAAGTGCCTCGCAGCACAAACCACGTGAGAGTTAAATTTTAATGCATTAGGTTGCTACGAAAATAATTGCGGTTTGCGACCATTAAACTCAAATACATTTTGCTTAACTAATAGTTAATATATAATCGAAATAAGCACGGTTTTGAGTTGCTGAAACCTTGAAATAAACTTTCGATAGCAGCTGATTGTTTAATAGCTTCTGTGTATGATGAATAAGGTAATATTTCATAGTCAAGCTCGTTAAACTCGTGTGATCTGTAATCGCGCATTGTCGTGCAAGAGAATTGGACCTTTTTTAAGTGACCTAGCGCAGTCACCAATGTTATTTCGGTTTCGAAAAATCTTTTGTCTAGCCTTTGTGTAGCTTAGTCTGCTTGTTGTTTTTCGTAAAAGATTTACATTTCGTTACCCTTTACAATACTATAGTTTATGTTGCGTAAAATAAGTTCATAACAAACTAACGGTGATTTTTTCGTGCGGCACCCATTTGTCAAGCATTTTTGCTTTTAAGTGGTCCAGATCATTTGGATTTCTAACGCATAAATTCTGTGCAAGCTCTATTATTATTACACAATTATGCAATAATACATATAATGATAATGAATTTCCTGAGAATTCGTGATAATGATAAAGCATTGAAAATTCACTTAAAAAGTAGGAATGTTCATTTACTTCTAAGGGGAATTTATTATTTCAAACACCGGTCTATCTATCAGATGTAGAAAAATTCCCAGTTAATCTAAAAAGGTTTGTGAAATTTGCAGTCTTTTCTTATTTTTGGCACTGAAATTATGTTTTTTTATATGACTAAAATGTATTAAAGTAAAACTGTTTTTCATAAAAAAATATATTTTTGGTATGAAGATAAATACATATAATTAGGTGTGTTAATTGCTATTCAGGTTACTTCTTAGCAGGACCTGGTTGACTGTTGATTTGGCGTAGTGCAAGTCACTGTGAACTTTTATTTATTCCAAGTCATAATCGAAATAGTAGCTTTAGATGAAGTATGCGATTCAGTACGGCTTAATACTTTTCGGAATGGGGAAGATTCGGGCGGAACTAGACTTTTTATTATTGCTTAATACGTATATTATTATACTATATCATAACGACAGCGTAACGGTGATTCTAAGTCACTAAAATTTGACAACATCATTCTGGGGATGCTTTGTAATTGCTTTGCGGAGATATATACATTATTCAGTGTTTGAGTAAGTGCTTTTGAAACTGCATGTATACCGTTTAATATATGTCATCTCCGATAAAAAATCGTCCGTTTTACGCCGACGACAAAACAACTTTTTTCTTACAATGGACAAAAATATATAAATTATATTTATTACCATTCACGACTAATTTCACCGCAACAATTAAAGGTGGTCGTGATAGTATCAAAGCAAAAAAATTAAGGAATACACATGTATTTTACTAACTCTCATATAGAAAAATTAAAGCATTTTATTAAATAAGGGGGCATTTATTTAGCTTATATTAAAATACTACAGCACAAAATTAAAATAATAAATCATTTTCAATTCATCAAAAGTTTTTTATATTAATATTAAACATATGATGATTTAAATTCCCTTTTAAATTAAATATTTATAAGTACTCTTATGTATTCAGCAAAGTTAAAACACATATGTATTTGTCTAAAAACGATCGTGTGCAAACTTCGTATGCGTATGTAAAAACGATCGTATAAAAACAAACGATGTTAAAAGTGGTTTTTATTTTTATTCTATTCTTATACATAAATACACATATCTAAAATAAATGTTTATTTTACTCTCCTTTAAAATGTCTCGTTTTTAGAATGAAATTTTCAATGTTGTTTATTAAAAGGAAATGTTTTATTTTATGAATATGCAGCTTAAAATTGAGTTTCTAAATTACCAAAAAATTATATTTTTTTTCTTCAACTGAAACAGCAGTTTTTTTGTAAAGAAGTGGAAAATATTCTCTTTACGCGGTCACTTCGGTATAAATTTATCAATTTTCAATATTGTTTAACTAAGCACAATTAATGATATATCTTTCTATTTAGTTATGTAAATGTGCTGTATTTAAAAAAAGCTTAGCTCAGGTTAGTTTTGAAACAAAACGTATATTTTCCTCAGAAAAATCGTTTAACTGAAGGTGACCTTTAATCAAGTTTCATATTAAATATGACAATTATTTTCAATAAGGCGATTTAAGGATTAGTGTATCGAGACGTAAAATTATACTTTGACCACTTATATACCCATTAACCCTAAAATTGATTTTAATAAAATTTTATCAATTGTATCCATAACTTTTAGTGTATTTTTTTGTTTACTTTATGTCGGGTTGTTGTACGAATTATTACCCAGCATATCGTTTTTCTACGTTTTTATCGCGTATTTATAATATTTTTTGAGAGTTTGTGGTCAAATAGATTTATGAATAAATCTAATGAATGCACAATGGTATGTATATAATCACACTCGTGCTCTGTATTGTATAACATGATGATTCACGTGGCAATAATAACAATTTTGTTATGATTAATCAACGGCTCTCAAATTATTCATGTTAATTAATAACAATTTAATTAAAAATATAATTTATGTAACGTGAAACATCTAAATAGCATCAACTAATCCTTTATTATATACAAAGCGATATTTATAGTAACTAAAGTATGCAATTTATCGATGATTCAATACGATATTCTCCTATTGTTTACTCATACTTAAAATTCATGGAGAAATAATATTTAATTATGATACGTATTTTATAATAAAATTAAATTATATTATGGAGCATTTTGATATAGCAAATTGTTATTTGATTATAATTAGTCATTAAAGCATTAATGACCACGGAAAAATTGATATGAATGAATATAGCTATCAAACTATTTTTTACCATATCATATGTAAGTGGAGCTCACTTTGGAGTCCTTTGTCCATAAGTATTGGACATTTGAAAAAATCGTATATGAAAAAAACATATGTTTATATTAAATATTGTGCCACAAATTATACTGATGGATTTTCAAGTAGTGTTTTCTGTCTATTTTTTTTGTATTTATAAGGATCTTACGTTGACCGAAACAGACAATTTAAACAAAACATCTTATTAATTTACATTTTTTAATTACGTATGTATGTAGCACATACAAATTAAGTACATATCGTCAATGAAGATATGGTTTACGGAGCATATTATCTGGGGGCACAGACCCTCGGTCACGTGCGCGCAGATAAAGTAGAGGCAGCTTTGTAGAGCTGCATTCTCGTTAGAGGAGGTCGTTGGAAGACCTCTACAGCTGTCCGTTGCAAAGGGCTTCAATGGATGCCATGCCAAGAAAAATAAATACGCTGTTCTCTCTTCTCTGGTCGACGACTAAAGATCCACTGTCCGGTGTTGCTTAAAACTATTGATATCCTTTGCGCTTGTGTGAAAATCCAACGTTTCAAAGTGGTCCCAAAAAATGTTAAAAGGAAGTTCAAAATTTAGTTCTTTAGTTCTTTAGTTCTTTAGTAGCCACATAAGCTACTATTATAATAAGTTTTTTGCTTGCATTGTCGATTTCATAATATTTCAGTTAAGTATGACAACTTATATCTTACTTTACTGTGATTTTTGCTGTAAAGTTTCAATTATCTATATATTCGTAATATATCATTACATATAAAAAGTATGATTTTTTAACCATAATAAATTATGCACTAATTATTTTTTGTAACGTGTGTAGTTTTTCTTTACGATTACTATAGCAAGATAGTTTAGTTTACTATATTATATGCTGACATAATTGTTATAATATATGTATTATATATAATTATGTGAATTGTTTTTAAGAAGTAATTCTCTACATATGTATATTATTATATATAATTCCTAAATATTTCTTTATTATTTTTAATAAATATATTCAGAAAAATATAAAATTGGAAAATTTACAATATATTTTATAAATTCTATGGATATTGAATATAATCTACATATACCAAATGGTCACATACATGGATTGACAAGTGAGGAGAAATACACTGTTTTACATAAAATTCCATACATTTGCATACTATTTTACATACTCCCAACAGCATGTTTCGTTTACTAAACGTGTATTATTTATATATTTTTATCGTGTGAATAATATATTAAATAATACATGTATTTATTGTATAGAGAAATTCTTTAGTTGCCATAAAAATTATTTATTATAAAACGTTTAAGTTATTGAAGTCACGAGAAAGATATATCTCGAATTAAAAATAGATTATTTTTTACAACAAATATCTTTCAAAGAAAAATTGTATGCATATTTGGAAAACTGTTATATTATATATGTATATCGTATTATTTTTTAGTTAATTAATGCATGATTTAACATACAAAAAAAGGATGCTAACGTAGAACTATAGATTTGTTCGAAGAGTGTTTACCTAAATTTAGAAACTTTAAATTTAGTACACTAATTTGACGGTTCATTATAGAAGAAATTCTTATAATAATATTATGTTAAAAACTAGGCATAACGATCCAAAAATATTATCTCTGTATGTCTGCGGATCATATATTTAAAGTTATTAGTAAAAATTCACTAATTATTTGTAGAGAAACTTAGACTTTTGTAGGAAAATAAACTTTTAGCAGTATAACTAATATAATAATAGCTATATCAAACAATTAAATTCAATAATAATATTTATTTTGCTTATTAAATATTATTTTTTAAGCTTGTCCTATATTACAAAATTAAATATATCTATTAATTATCATAACATAATGTTACTGTTTACACGAATTGATAATGTTTTATTTGGTAAATTATGACCACCCACAAAAGCCATAATTTTCAAAGCGTAGTAAAATTAATTGATCGTAGAATACATGTATATCCACAGCGACACTAGATCGTCCAGTTAGATTTGTAGTCATTCTGTGACAGAAAAATAGTAAACTAAAATAACAACACACACGAAACACGTGTCAGTCTCATTATTTTTCTCTCTCCCTTTGCTCGTTAATGCTTTGTGACAAATGTGGGTGTTTAAAATAAAAAAATACACATAAAAGAAGCTGTCTTATGTATAAATATTATGGATATTATTAATATGACATTGTGATTTAATGGAGTAACGCCTCAGTCATTTGCAAAAAGGTATTTAACCAAATATTGATTTGAAAGGTTTCACGAACTGACCTAAATCGGTCACGAAAGCCGAAACTTATTTGTACGAAAAAAGGATGAAAGGTCACAGTGTAGATGTAAAATAAAACACAACTGATTATATACAATTACACTATGTTGTAGATTTTATTACACGATTCATTTTTATTCGTCAACATTTAGACATATTTTTTTGTCAGTCACTATCCAATGTATTAACTGTTTGGTCATTAGTCAATGTACTGGGCTTTATAATCGACCGCACATTTGTTGCACTAAGCGATTCTAATGCTCATTGAAAATTCACTAATTAATTATATACTAGTATAATCGAATATGTACAAATTTAACTAGAGACCGTCGGGATTTACAGGTTTAACTAATTTTAGCCATTTACAACCAAATAATGAAGTTACGGGTTTTGTTCCGAAACTTAATTTGTTTGAAAGTTTAATTGGTCCTAAAACAGAAAGTCAAAATAAAAAATCTGACTTATTTGTAATATGTTAGATTTTCTAATCAGCTAATGCCGAACCTTGTCTTCAAAAATTCACTTTACAATCTGTAAAATGACATCAACATAGATAACACTGCACGCTTAGTGATTTCACTGTTATGGGTAGTGTGATAATTATTTACCAACAAGTATTTTCCATCAGCCACTAATTTTCTTGAATCAGTCTTATTGATACATTTTCTGTAATATATGAGAATTATGTTGATGTAAGAAAGGGAGTAGGAGTGGGATGGTAATATTTTTTTGTGTTAACGGTACAGAGACCCTTATAATGATTGTAAAAAATTAAAAAACATTCGTTTACTTCGTTGTAATTGTAGCAGCCAGGTGTATGAGTGCATGCACGGTTAGCAGTTCAAATAAAAAGACCCGCATCTAAAACAATATACAATGATACTAAATCTGCTAGTTATTAGAGTAATATATTGTTTTATTCTTTATTAGAAATGCCATTTAATTTAAATTGAAATATAAAAATAAATCGCTACAGTAATTAAAATATAGTTCAGTTATAATGGAAAGACAAGGAATGAGTGAATTTATAGGAATCTATTTTCTAGCGAAGTCATGTATGTATTATGAACTTTATGGTTATTTGCCTTTTCGGGGTTAATTACGTTTTCTTACGAAAACTTTTTTATTATCTTTAGCAAGTCTGACTTTTGTCACAGTAGCATGCGATCGATTTCAGTAATACATATAAACAGTTATATGTATATTGGGTATTTTTATATTATAAATTGTAACTACTCTAAATCAGCAAAAAATCGTACATACATAAAAAAAATACAGCTAGATATCCATTATTAACAATGTAATACAATCCTGTATGGAAGTTTGCTCGCACCATACCTTTTTATTCTATATATTAATGACATTCCTATTTTATTAAATATACTGACTTATCGATATACTGTTACGACACAGCTGTCATAACTAGCTATTACGGTCTTAAGCTAATGGCCTTTAAATTATAAAAAACTTATATATATTATTAAATTGAAAGTTAAAATGAACTAAAAGAAAACAGCACGTAAACAACCCTTGCCACTACCTTTTAAAAATGAACAAGAAACTTCATTAAATTGAGTATACATCTGGTATATGGAAGGTTAAATTCACTACACATATTGGGGAACTCAGTTACAAAAAGCTTGCTGCCATTGCGGCTCTAAAACCGATATTCAACAGAAAATAACACAATTAATTATTATTTATTATTAAAACATACTAATTTATGCGTTACTTTATGTATTGTGAACACGCAAATAATCCAACAATAAATATTAACTTTGAGAAATAATTGCATAAGTTTATGCTCCTCAATTTCTTAGATGTATCCGCTAGGCGTTTCATTACAAAAGCCGCTGTTTTATTATCGTAAAAAAAACAAAAAGGTTGTCAAAATATATTTTTTTCTTTTGAGAGTTTTTTAAAGATCTATCCTTTTTCTTTTGCTATTCTCATTATTTAATAACGACATAGATACGACAAATGATTTAAAATAATTTTATCGATGATTGAAATTGTTTAGATGCATTCGTGTAATGTTTTATATAGAGATGGGTTTCTGTCAAAAGTCTGTCTTTTAGTGTCGGAAAAAGCCACACTATTTTAACTTTGTTATAAGGAACGCCTATTACTTTGACGATCCTTTGGTTATTTGTGTTCTCAATGACACTTAAATTAAGATTTATAATTTTGAATCCCCGAGTAACCAAATTCCCTTACTCCTTGATTGAAAAAGTTCAGATAAGGTTCTTGAGATAACTTTATAGGATGATATTTGGTTATTATATGTTCTTGTATCTCAGCATCTTTCTTTTAAAAACGCTAAGCATTTTTTCAAACTACTAATGGGAACTGTTGACAACTTATTCATTATTGAAGAATTTCAATTTTGGGCTTAATTGGGAATTTCTGTCTTCGAGAATCACAATCGCGTCCTCTTTTGTTGACCGTTAGAACCAGGACGTCTGCGCTAGCTAACTCGGCTTGGTTGTAGCCATCCAGCTCTTTAATACGCTGGAATTGCACATTGATCTATGTAATTTCAGCTACAAGAAGTTGGTTCGGTTTGTATATTTTAATTTTATATGATTTTATTTTTGTTCTTTTTATATATGGAGAGTTCTAATTCGAATTTCCTATGTTAACTGCGCTGTAAATCAGACAGCTGTCAATAATCACGCGCGTTGAAAGTGTCAAATGCCAATCTGCAACAACACACTTACGAAATGGATCGCTTAACCACAACCCAACGCGTTAAAATTGCTTACTTGTTCTAAAGAAATAACCTTTGTATCGAAATTTACGGTAAAATTAAGCACAATTTCATCGTTCTACTGAGCAACAATTCGCAATGTAGTGAAAAATTTGTAAGAGACTGGAAGCTTTGGAGATATATTAATGCCTGTGCTTCAGGGTAACAATAAATATAATTATTTTAATATAAATAACTATAGTAACATAGAACATATATTTAAAAAACTGAGCTTAATAAGTGTAGTATACTCTGGTCTACTAGCATGTTAACAAACCAGCAGTGAAATATATTTTTGTAAGCGTCACAAATGTTTTTTATAGATTTATTTGTATTTTGTTTTTATTCTGTCATATTTTTTGCAATGAAATACCAGTCTTTAGGTCTGCAACTCACGTTCATGTTTATTTTACACGGGTTATAAAAAAATAGAATATGCAATGAGTCAGCTGTATACATTATTATTCAATATTCCATAACATGAGTAGATTTAAAAATAAACTCACTCAACCACGAGATCGACGTTTAGATTGTATTCTTGCGAAACTTCAGTTCAAAACTTCTTTGTTAATGTGTTTATTGGGTACATTTATAATTGTTGATGGTTATTAAATCTTTTCTGGTGAATGCAGTCAATAGTTTTCTGGTTTGCGGTCGTTTATTATCATGTGAAAAATATCCTTTCCGCTTAAAGTAATCTAAAGGTTAGAAAAAACTTTATAAATTAAACTCATTGTGTGGAAATACACTTCAAGTTTATTATTGTATCTCGTTTCATAACTTAAAATTACATTGTATAGAAATTTAAATATATTTCATTATCATATTTTTTAAGCTTTTATTATATTGTGGTCCATTATAACATCTTGCCATTTTCGAACTGAAACGCTTTCAAAGAAATCTTTTGAATTGAGACGTATTACCTAATATTTTGTGTTTGACTGTGATATAAAGATGATAGTATATAAGCTTCTTTATAATTTACCTTAACAATTTGGACTGAATGTTTTTGTTAATATTTAAAAAAACAAACAGTTCCATTAAAAAAAAAACACAAAAAGGGGTTGTATATTTATTTAAGTATCATTGAACCCCCATATATTTATAGACCTTATTTCTTTCACTGACAATTATTTAGCTCATTATTAGATTTACTAAATAAAATTAGTTAAAACTTCACTCAATTTAGTTTTTGTTGGAAAGTAACCAAAATTTTACTTAGATAAAATAAATATGCTGCAGATTTTTTACATATTTCTAAAAATAAGTACCTCGAATTTGCATCAACCTAATATTACGAGTATATTTCTCTAGTATCTTCGTATTTATTTTATTAACCTTGTTCTACAAAAAATTACTTCGTTAGTAGAACGTATTGCTATTATTATAGTTATTCTGATCTCGTAAGAATAATCCTTCAATCAGATATATATTGTGCTCAAGATATACGATTATGCAATAATATTTGTATACATTAGTCAATCAAACGTGATAAATACACAACTTGTGTAAATCACTCGGTGACAAGTAATTTTTCTTTTTTTAATTCTACTATATTTATATAATATTACCGAATTACTTTAAAAATAACATGATTATGTATTAAGAGATAAAAGAAACCTTGCGTGTGTCAAATATCATATCATTTATATGTTTGTAATATGTTTATATTGTATTATATCGATGTGAGAAAGACATCGTTAAAAATTATTACTTATTTTTTGGGTCATTGTTTGATTATATTAATAAATATATCTATAAATAGCTGATAACTATAATTAGTTCAGAATTATTATTTTGTGTAATAAATTTTATGTTTAATTATATTTTGACCAAATATTGGTATATTAATAAAGTTTGCTAAAATGCGTTGCATAATGAATAAAAAAATCAAATATAAAATATATATTACACAAAAATCACATACTATAATCCTTATGGATTGAATATGTACTATGTAATAAAAAATAGATTTGATATTCGCAATCGGAACTTTACTGACCACTTGTCAAATAGTTACTGATCATATGATCTAAAAAAAATGTTCATTTAACTTTTTGCCAGTTGCTATATGATATTTACATTAACTTATAATTTTATATTACGCTTGTAGCTATAACATCGTTAGCATCGTGCTCACGAGGTTTTTCTGCAGAGGTGATATTGAGGTCGCCGTAGCCTGGAGAATGCCACATTTGATTATAATAAACTGAATATTTTTATTTTTATTAAAAAATCTCTTGATAATGACCTCACATCATACGTGATATAGAGATAAAAGATAAATACCTTCAACAACAAATTATTTTTGAAAAACAGAAAACCCGATGATTTCATCTCATCATTTATTTTCTATAAAACCTATAGTTTTTCAAGAATTTGGCATAAATACAACTTTTGCTTAATTTTAGCTTAGTCAGTTTAAAATTCACACCATAGAAACAAAATATACAATTATGATTTTTAATCTAAATAATTCATTCGATTCAAATTTATGTTTCTTTTGTTGTAATCCATATTTTTTTACAGTAACGTGTGCGGCGTAATAATTTTTATGATTTCGCTGTTTTACCACAAACATTATATACATTTAAATATATAATTAAGCGCAGTTTTAAATCTATCATTAGCTTTAAACTTATTTATTTATTATTTTATTTTATTAATTTATTTAACTTAATAGCTAATCTTTACATCTAACAAATTTAGTAAACATATATAAAAATATATAAAAAATACATAACAGAAAGAAAAAATAAAAATATACAATAATAAAGTCTTAATATTATAATTTATTTCTATATGTACGAAAGTGTTTTTTTATTCCATTTATGAAACCCGTTATATTTTTGCTGTTTCGGATTTCTCTTGGAAGACTATTATATAAATCAAAACCTCCGTACATAATTCCCCTAGCCGTACTCGTTTTCTTATACTTAATTATCTTTAAATTTTCTTTATTTCTAGTATTATATTTATGTTCATCTTTATTTCTTATTAAATACTTATTAAAATATAAATATAAACTTGGACGTATATTTTTTTTATTATTGATAATTATATTAATTAACGATATTGTAGTAATTTTTTTGCAATTCACTACATGCGGCCCTCGACTTTCGCACATAATTGGTTCCTGAATATGTGTGTGAATGTTGAATGTACGAAAGTAGAGGAAAGTAAAAAAAAATGAAATTGAGTGTATTTTAAAATATTTATTCATCAAGTAAATATAATATGTTTAAGAGGCGTTTTTCGGGTGCTTCCTTTGAAAAGTTATCAAGAGTTAACTGTTTTCCACTAATCTTTTTCTTTTCTTCATATAGTATTTTATAACATGCTATGTCTTGATTGATCGCCCTACGCACTTGAGATATGCGTTCTCCATTGGAATCACAATCTTCCACAATATTTTTAAATTTGTCAAGGTGCGTGAAGGCTTCATTCATATTTTTCATTGTTAAAGAGTTTTCCAAAATAAGCCTGTCTCATCTACATTAAATATTTGGCTAGATGATACAGGCTTAACAATAAATATAAGCTAATAACTATTTTACGTAGCTTCAAGGTCTTCTTCGGAAAGTGTTAAAAACAATGTTTTTACTAACAAATAAAAAACAAGACCTTAAAGAAATACATTAGCTTGTAATTTTTAAAATAAATCGATTTATTTTATATTTGTGGTCTTTGTATGTATCATTATTATTTTTGCAAGCATAAAATTTTTAACGCTTAATGTGAGTTAGTAGACTTTACTACGATTTAGATCGAATAGAAAACTATCGATCCGTCCATTGTAGGCAGGGTTAGATGACACTCGTTGGAAGAGTTCACCGGCCCCATCAAACCCGTCTAGCTGGTATCATTCACGGCCAAATCGCTCCACAAAAGGGTAGATGATAATGGCTAAAACGCTAAAAGGTCACAGAACAGAAGGTGCAGCCCTACATTGTTACACAATGTTGACTTTTAACTGCTTCTTTCGAGATGTAAAAGCAAAATTTAGCCAATCGTTTGGGATACAAACTCGTACAGTGAAGCAACGGGAAGTAGATCAATAAAATGGGACGTGCTGTAACTACCGTAACATTGTATGTATACTTTATGCTCAACAGAGTGCAACCGGGTATTAGATATTTTGTGATACTTTTTGCTTCTTCTGAAATACTTTCACCATTGACCCTTTCAACGCCCCGTCAAAATTGAATGCTCAATCAGATAAGCGCGACGAGGTACAGCCGAAAATTCCCCAAGTAATGAATTATTCACAATTTCCCAGAAAGCGTTTTTCATATTTTCGGGTGACATGCAAGGAAATGCTTATCGTCATGTACAAAAATATCTAATTTATTAACGCCGTTAAAACGAGACCTAGCCGTTCTGTTATAGCGGCGCAAACAGTTGAGGATACTTTAAACATTGCTGCCTCATAGCCGAAAAATAAAATTATGAATAGTTTTTTTTTCATAACGGGCAGTGGTAAATAACTTCTAAGCAATTATTTAAATAACTATAAAAGCATAAATGGCTATGCATATTTGTTTGAATATGTATGTATATGAGGTTGTTCCATAATTATTTTAATGCGTTTTTAAGGTGCAGGTTAAATACATAAAAAATAAAACTATTATTCTCCTTAAGTTAATCATTTTTTTATACCCGTTCCAAAAAATAATGTATTTTTGGAAACAATCAATTCTTTTTTTCCAGCGTTTTTGCGTCAAAGTGGTATGACTTTATCAGATCTGTCTGATATACATATTTTTTGCACAAGTAATTATGTATTTTAATACAAAGATATTAGTATTAGCTAGTTATTGAGTCTAAAGTAGAGTCCTTAAGAGTTAATATTAGTTTTTTTCC
Source organism: Plectrocnemia conspersa (assembly GCF_051122295.1). Lineage (NCBI taxonomy): Eukaryota > Metazoa > Arthropoda > Insecta > Trichoptera > Polycentropodidae > Plectrocnemia > Plectrocnemia conspersa. The sequence continues at coordinate 17,163,060 of NW_028277173.1, forward strand.
GAACAGCTTAGACAAATGAAGGACAAGTTTATTTAAACCAATTAGGCCGTATGGCCAAACTCTGCATCTCTAATGTACTCCTCTCTAATAAACCATGAGTATTTCTCAAGCGTTATAAGGTCATGTTTTGCAAGTGATAAAAAATAGTTTATTTGTGAAGTAAAATACATTGTTTAGTAATACATAGTTACAAACGGCTATATTAGTTTTGGCCATAGAGATTCATGTTTATAAGTTTTGAAAGTCTGTTGTTAGTAATTGCTTACATCTTCAAATTCTTGGTTGTTCTAATATTGTGAGTTCTCTCAAAGTTTGACTTAACGCGCCTTTGATTAAATGACGTTTGCTAACGGGGAAGTATGTATTCGTAAAATATTTTTGCTCTGTTTTTCAAGATTTAATCATTTCCTGATATTTAAAAATGTACAAAAGTCAACCCTATTCATTAAAAGTTCAAAAGCATTCTTGAATAATTGGCTGAGAGAACGCTGCATGGATATGATTCGTCAGCGAGCTTCGTAAGCGATACGATCAAGGAGCGAGGCAGAGACTCGCAGAGGAATTGACATCATCCCTCCGCACGCTTCTCCACCAACGCTCGGAGACAAACAATACACGCCCACCATAGTTGTCGCGATATATGTAATACTATACAATAAAATAATTTCTGACTGTGAAGTCACACTTCTTAGGGCTAGAAACTTTAAAAAAGCCCATCGAATCAATACTAAATACTGACTTTCATATCTAAATTATTAGACAGACGAGGGTGCTTTTTAACACGACAATGCAATATCAAATGTAACGATAAAGTCCTAATAAAAAATAAGAAAATATAACAATAGGCGTGCTATCATGTTCCATACACTATGACATACTTATTCAAGGCATTATACAATTTTATAATATGAAGTTCATTCATGTATCCAATATTTTATATAGATACAATACATATGCTTGATGAAAGAAATGCATATTTTATAACGATTGATATATAATAGAAATGTTATTTATTAAATTATTAAAACTCTTCGTAAAAAATAACGTCAAACTTTTGTATTAACCCTATAGTTAGTCATTTTATTATATGGGATTTTCAACAGATGCTACACAAAAGTTTCGATCGCAGTTAGAATTTTAATTTTATGGTCACCATCACAAGACAATAAAAACGAATGGGATAATTATGATTATTAAAATATTCGGAAATAAAAAAATATTTGTATATTTAAAAAAATATAGTATTTTATTATTAGAGTTCATGATATGCCATTGAAATCATACGCCAATATAACATATTTTTTTAATAATTTATGTTTATACCAATCTTCAAAATGCTTCTGCCATAGAATAGTTGATACAATATAAACCATTAATCTATGAAAAATATTATAAAAACGCAATTTAATTATTGTTTTTCCGCAAATTTGATATAGTTTTTTTATTTTATTGAAATAGCATTCTTTAATAATAAAAACTATTCTATTGAAAAATATTAATGGCATTATCGTTATATTATAGAAAAGTAAAGATATGTTATATTATTAACATTGATCATTTAGTATGATATAGTACCTAAACAATTTTAATGAGCATTATGATATAGTAATTAGAAAAAAAATGTTCGCATACTGTAGAATAAAAATACAGTTGCTACTGGTACACGTCCTAAAAATAGTTTTGTTTGCTAAAATGTTATTTTAACGTTAGCCATAGCTTACCCGTACCGATTAGCGGAATCAATCAAAATAGAAATGTTTATTTGACTATAGTCAACATACGACTCATACACATAAGCTCGAAGATAATAACTGTGCCAGTGTGGGTATTTGTATGCATATAAAAGATATTTTCACCTGTAAAATGGCACTTGCTTTAGATGCTTTATGGCGTGTCGTCATCGTTTTCCCCTTTGACGAGGATATAGCCTTCCGAGACGGGACGAAATGTGTCAAATGAGGGCAATATACTCCTTTATCGTCTATTATTTTTTATTGTGTTGTTAAAGCTTTTTGTGGATACTGTAAGTTTATGCAGAAGCAGCGTATAATTCTGTTAAAATTGTCTTAATGATTTTTTTTATCAACATGTAGCTATATTGGTATCAATATAAAACTACTATATACTTAAGGGTGGTGACTCAAATGTCTAGGCGTATACAATACATTTTGTTGAGAAACTATTACACATAGTTGTTTCCCACTACCAAATTCTATATTATCGTCTTAATAAAAATAATAAATTATGTAATATAAACGTTTGTGCAGTGTTAGATAATCTCACTAACGATGCTATTTAATCTTATTTTAAGATTTACTGCAAAATGTTGCAGTTGAATAACCGAGCAATCTTAAAGTACTTGAAAATTTAAATAGATTACAGTTTCCATGAATACAAGATCAGTCTTCTCTCTCATCCATTTATTATTTTCATGAGTTTAATTAAAATATGCATTTATTATATTAATTAAATTGGAAAAGTCAATAAAAACTACTGAGTTTTAAGAGATATTTTACATCTATTTACTGATGAAGGAAAACGCTTATATGTTCCATATATAACCATTTTCTATGGCATGTGATTCATAAAACAATCAAATTTAAAATTTATAGGTTAACAAAAACGGAAGACTAAAATATGCATAACTAGCTCACCTATGTGCTCAATGCTTTTATTATTAAAGCAGTTTCATTGAAATATTTTAATGGGTCTAAATTTCTCAGAAGTTTTAAAACATTATTAACATTTATTCGTACTGTAGTTCACTTGAATGAAGTAAATTTAATAGTAGCTACTTTGTCTGTTTTATTTAGATTTAGTGAAATTGATACTGTAACAAAAACAATACAAATTGTGTGAGGAGGACTCGGTCAAATGTAGTAGACAATACAATTATGTATGGTGGCGACCCCTAAGAATATGAAATAATTTTCTTTGACGATAAATGTTTTTTTATCAGAGGCGTTACAATGTGGGCGTCAATATATCCTTCAGCCAAGTTTGCTTAAATAAACATTCTCCACTAAATACCATTTGTAAAAGCTGCTATTCATTTATCATATAAAATAACTTTTCACGAGCACACCCAGACGTCTTTGACGTGTTTGATCCTATATGGACCCTAGTGTTAATTTAATTTTATATCGGTCTAAAAGATCGGAATTAATGATAATCATATAATTATAATTCTGTCGATCTTCACAGACTTATAATACATATCGTAATGAATAAATAAAATATGATCAAATTTGATCATGCATAATGATAATTATTAAATATATTATTTTTAGAGTTACATAAGTCACCGTCGTCAGTATGTTAGCTATTAAATCGTCGCTACGATTAGTATTTCGCTCATTTTGAAGTACCGCAAGAATCCAGTCTAGGTCCTTCGCTCTTTTTTAATGACGCACATGCAGTAATTAATAGCTTGGAAAATTTATTATGCGCACAAATTCGGATTCACTCTCTTTACATAAAGACCTAGAGCCGTTGTGAAGGTGTTTGATTAACAATAGACTACATTTTAGCAATGCGTAGTTACATTTTACAGTTTTCCTTCCCCGGCAAAATTCTTTTAAAGTTTAGGTGAATGTGTTTTTAGCAGAAATACTTCTTTTCGATGACTTGTGAGTGATGTTAAAGCAGGGATAGAGATTTTCTATACACATCGTCAAAGTTTGCGTCGAGAATGCTCGGCTTCGTTGTGCGGAGCGCTTGTCACTATGGTTTTTGCTATGAGTTTTCCAGAATTGGGCCTCTCAAGGAGAATTAGTCCCCTCCCCCAGGTTGTTGGTTGTGTTCATCCAGTTGTAACTTATTAGTTGAACGCCTGTCATGTTTCAATATGCAATAAATGAATTATATGATCTTATTAGCTGATAAAGTCACACTTTTTTGATTTGTAAAACTTTAATAAGTATAGTATATTTCTATATATTTAAATAGAGATAATAAATTATATTATAAAGGATAACAATCTTTGTTAAAAATTTGTACTCATTTCTCATTTCCATACCTCATTTATTAGCAAATTTTATGAATATTCTCACAGGGGATTTTCTATCATCATAACTGGATTCAATTTCGTTCCTCCGATTTGCATCTCTTTACTTATTGATATTTCTGGCACCACTAATTCCCTTGGAGGGACTTTGTCGCGATTTTATTACCTATATACTCCATAGGGGTTCTGAAACATGAATATATTTAATGACATTTCTTTGGAGTGTCATATGTGTATGTATGCAAATCATAATATAATAAAAATATATTTATATTTGCTACGAGCTACCATAGAAATATCTAGATAATGTATATAGACACATTTGTAACACTAGGTTCATGTATGCATATTTGTAGCATGTCCATGCTAAATAATTCCTTTCTTAACTTCATGGATTTTCAAGTAGATCAACATCGAATGGTGTGGTAAATTGCAAATATATAATAAAGAACTCCTATGCGGCACTGATTACGTTATTACTGTGTATCTAAAAATATTTGTTAGGTGCTTCTATTATACAGGTGACCTTTTACACTCGCCTTGTGGCATTTCAACTACGGCTGCATCAAAACCTTTCGTATTTAGGCGCATGGTGACTTTTTTCGTAAATTTCATAAATGTCAAATTTCGACAAATCTTTAAGGATTTAATCAAGGGCGGTGTGTAATTAAATTAAGAAATGCCGTCAATATGTGGTACATATGTATGTACACTTATGATACTTAAGTACATCTATACAGTAGATAAACATTACTAATATCCCTGAAATTTACCATTGGAAGTGCAACTAATAACAAATAAGATTTGTTTGCCTAATGAATACGTAATATTTTGTCTTTTCACCTTTTTATTATTTCTTATCTCGTATCTAAGATGTAAAATCGTGGTTTGATTTTTCTTGTTTTCAATTAAATGAAGATGTTATTTATATGGTGACCAATATGTGACATAGGCAAAATATAACGTAATTTCAATGACGTGACGAGCCGGCGAGTTTAGAGATGACTCATTAATATGATGAGTTTCTCAAAGGTGACACAATTTTAGCAGCCCCACAGAAAGCCTTGCCTAAGATAATTGTATAGGTATTAAATATGAATAAATATATATTTTGCACCTTTTAGTTTTGAAAGGTTGAGACTAAGAAAAAGTCTATACAATAATAGCTTTTCGATGCTCGACTATACTTATCGTAAAATATGTAGAATCTTATCATAATAGCTTAATAAAAAACAACTCATTATTCAACCATTAATTCAATTTAATAGTAGATTAGAAAAGTTCGGACCTCTCATGACAATATTAATTAAATAAACCACGATACAATGTAACTTTTTTATAAAATTTAATATGGTGGCGTAGTCATTTTTCGCTGATTATCTTTTCCTTTGTGATATCTGATATTTTATTTAGATCGGACACGCACGCAGTAATTACATTAATGGATATCTAAATGTTCTATAAATTTATGATTATTTGCGATAGATTCGGAAGAGTGACATAAAACTTTATTGTGAAACTGAAAATGCAAAACATTACCGAACGAGTAAAAACGTCTTCAATTCGTAAGACTCGTGCACCAGGTGTTTATAAAGCTTCGGTTGCAGACTACAATATAAATTACTTGGCTCAGTTTCGTATTTCAAAATATCTTGCGTTGTTTCCATATATGTAGCAAATGCATAAAAAAATATGACCCATTTCTTTATATTAACTTTTCTATAAAAATATGCGTTTCATGCTCATTTATTTTAGACTAATGCGAGTTTAACTTGCCACGTTTTCTTACACGTGACTTAACAAAGCCGTATATACTGTAAGTATATATTATAGTTTTTGTATTTTTCCCTTAATGTTTCAATCAATAAAAACATTTAAATTGATATCATAGATAGTCTTGATATGTAACATTATCATATTTGTATATTTTCTATGAGTGTTTTTAATTTTAATTATGAATGCAATATCACATTAGTTGTGAAAGAAAAAGATAACATATTTTTAACAGGTAATAAAGATTAAGGGTTTCTGACCTTATGCTCGAAAGACAATAGAGAGACGTTAATGGTGTCTATAAAAATGTTAAATTTCATTAAAATTGCTTTATATAATAAGTGTGCCATAAATTGCGCTTTAGACTCATTTTTCAAGTTTAAATTAAGTTTCAAGATACTAATGTAAATATTAAATTGCTTACCGTATAATAATATTAATAGCTTTAATTCAGCTCTCATGAAAGTATTAAAGTGGGTTTGGCTTTTAAGTCAATCAGTCATCTTGACATTAGAAGTACAATGCTTCCTGACCACAAATCTGATTTGGAAGTAATTAATCAAGCTCTACATTAGATTTTACCAAGCATACATCGTTTGTGTTGTATATCTATAATTTAAAATAAATATATTTTTAAAGAGACGATAAGTTTATGTTTCATAAAACTTGACAGGTTGGCGTTGATGTTATGTTGGTATATATTTATTTTATATTTAATATTTAGAAACAGTTTTAGCTTGATTGATGGATTGATTTTACCGTTTAGACGTGATAATAGTATAATGGTAAAACAAACTGAAGTATAGTATGTATATTTTTTTCATATAAACTGGGTAATACTATACAATATACAAATATTATATTTCAATATATAAAATTGTTTTATATCAAGTGGCATTTCTACTCAGTACAAATCGGTTAATAACAATATTATTTATTTTATTTTTTGGGCTATAATGCATTATGGTGTCGACAAAAGATTTATGTATCCTTTTTTGTACAAGTTCAAACTGTAATATAATTCGGCGAAAATCGTGAAAAATAGCAATTTGGCAATGGTACTGTTAGGGATCTGACAAATTTCTTACTGGCGATATTTGAGTCCCGTGAAAGACTTCTGCTGTTGATGAAAAATATCGAGAAACGCTATTGAAGCTTATCCATATAAAACTGGACACTCGCAGTGAATTTAGAGGTTCTCCTGCAACAGTTTCACATTTGGATGCCATATTAAAGGTGAAACAAATAGACCACTGGTACCGCTTGATTGACCAAATTGTTCAAAAAACTGATTTTTGTTAATATTAAAAAAAAAACAACAACAGGGCACTATTCATAAAGATAATCATTACCATGGATTCTCTATGATAACCAAAATATATCAGAATAATGTTTAGATTCCAAAAAAGCCCTAAACCCGAGTTTGCACCATTATTATAATATTCTAATGAAACTATTTCGTTTCTTAAATCAGGCAAGATTAAAGCAGAATCATGTTGTAGATAAATTAAAACCATGAATATAAAACAAACCATAAATCACCTGATGCTGGCAAATAGACGAAATGATATTAATTCATGGTTATTCGAAACCTCATATTTTTTTTAAAATTGAACGAATTAAAATTAGAAATTTTATCTTATTCTGATTTTTCGATGATTTTCATTTCTCGAGAAATGAGATATCTCGTCTTCACTTCTTAAATTTCTTGAGAAATTTTGATTCATGAAAAAATGTATGTAATACAGTAAAGTATTTTAGATACATTATTACAAATTATTCTTAAAATAACCCTTTAGAAACACATGACATCTAAAGTAAATGTTCTTTTTTCCTCTTTATTTTTTTTCGTTAAAAATATTTCGGCCGTGGAAAAATTCCTCTCGTTTTGTATTGATGTTGGTTTAATCAACTAGGCACTGTAAATTATTTGTTATCCACCCCATCGATTAAAATATTTTGATTAATCATTATACCGTAAGATGTTGGTTTTATTACCATACAGTAGGGCTAAAAGATTTTTTTTTCTAATTGTTGCGCCATTGATGAATTTTTAATTTCTTCAATAGAATCTAAAGATGTAATGGAATCCTGAGGGTCCTTAGAATTCGTCGAACCATTTTCGATTATATAATTTCTCTTTAATTGCCCGTTGAAATTTCCAGTTTAGCTCAGAATTAATATTTTCCAATTGTTTTACCAAAAAAAATTAAAGCTTTTTCGACTGTCAATAATAATCGATAAACAATTGTCAATAACAGTTGTTGCTTCTTTACAAAAAACAATATAAAAAAAAACCTTTTTAGATTATCAAAAAAAAAAAATTGTCTTAAATCGTTTTACATTCTGCCAATTCCCATGCGTAATTTCTTCTTATCAAAGCGGGTTTTTGGATCACCAAAACAAAAATAAAACCGCCGGCCGGTTAGAGTAATAGAAAATCGCAAAAAATGTTAGTCATTTAAATAGAAGATATGCATATTTTCAAACATCTGGCACGAACGTCTTCGGAAAGGTTTACCATCTGAGTTTCTTATTTTATTACTTAAGCAAAAATAAGACGAGTTCGAGTGTTAAATATTTGTAAATTATTATTTGTCATACCCAGAGCCCTATTAAAACCTTTCAAGAAGTATGTATAGTAGGCATAAATCTGCTTTATCTTATGCAGCATTATAAAAAGAGCAGTGGTTGTAAACCTTTTAAAAATATTTTTACAAATTGAATTTTAAATAATAAAAAAATATTAATAAAATTTTTTGAAAAATTCTTGAGAAATAATTCTCGAGAAGAAACACTATCCTTCATATTCTTCTGACATTGCTCCTACTGATTTATTATTATTTAAACATTTTGCCTTAAATAACATTTGATGACTTTAATTAGGATTTTTATTAACAATGGATTTATTTATTAATTAAATAAAGAACAATACCATAATCAGATTATTAAAAGTTTAATTTAAATCTAACTAAAAACTTTGATTTATTTATAGGAAAACACTTAACACATACATATGTATGTCTAAATAATATTTAAGAATTAAAATAATTAATATGGTGAATTGACAAATTTGACGTTGTTTTTAATGAGTATGTATGAATAGTTTTTCTTTTACCTGAACATTGGATTCACAAAGGAATTCAAAAACAGTCTATATGACCATTTGATCTTTTGAAGGCATACGTATCGAGAAATCGGGGGTTATTCTACGTTCAAAGGGTTGGTGGTTTTGAATTGGTCTGCACAGTTACCAAATCAAAGTTTAATATAGTAGTTGAGGTATATATTTGGAGGAGCAGGTTAAACGTACATAGAATGTTACTTTAGCTTTTATAAATTTGTTTTTTAAGCATTTATAAATGTAATAAATTCTTGTGTACATATCTAAGTCATACAATAAAAACGATCTAAAGTCATTCATAAGAGTCATTATTAAAGCAATATCCCAGACCATAATAACAACGCCAACGTAGGGTTTGCATATTTAAAATAAACCACTCTCAAATTTGTTAATTACGCTTTATAACATTAAAATATTAATTGAAGCGATTAACGTTTGTGAATTTCACTGCAAAGCATATTGCATGTAACATATCATAAATTGCTTATTTTATTTAAATACTTTTAGTTGATGTGTCAGATCGTAGTCGATTTTATATATTTCATTATTTCTCCCATGAAGTTTAATATTTAATTGTTAAATATTTTTGAGGTCAAATCGTATGGTTGTCAGAATTGCTTTCGGTGTAATATGTGCAGCTTGCAAAATTTACTTGGAGGTTCACGATTTTCATGAATAATAGAAGAATTATCTCTTGCATAGCACTTTGTGAATTACGTAGATAATTTTGTTAGAATGCCAGACGGATGCTGGTCGACTACTATGTATTTGTATGTCTTCTCACTATATTAACTTAAATAAGTTTCTTGGAAATTACTGATGTTTTTTCAATTAATTAAACGGTTTTAAATTTTTATGATCATTTTAAAAATGCGTTTGCAAGATGAGAATTTTATCACAATTTGCATAATATTTTATTAAAAAAAAAAACAGTACCCAACAAGTGGTTCTGGATGTGTTTCGGGTATTATTAAGGGCTCTGAACTCGTAATAAAAAAATGTCGAGCATTCAGCGTCGGATGAAACAACAATGTCGGCTTATCGCATCCGTGTAAATTCTATTAGAGCTTTTGATGTGGAAAATGCGTCGTTTCCCACACGTGTCCCGGAACTTGACAAAAATTGACACCACATGACACTCCAGTACTAGCCCTTAAAATACACGGCACGCGAACGTAAACACTGTCCCATGTGGCCGCATTATAAAAACATAGCGTACAAAAACTAGCTAAAAATAATTGTGTGTTTTAAATTAAAACGGTGCACCGTAGGTCGACTCATATTCGTGCGTTCTATTATTAAAATTTGGACAACCACCGTCTGTATTAAAAATAAATATAATTACATACATTTTTTTATTCAGTGTCAAAATTTCGTGACGCTATTTTTAATAGTAAATTATACATGCTTTTTGAAGTATAAATATATATTGAATGTTTAACCGATGCATCAACTGTCAAAGTTAAGCGACAAATAATTTACATGTAGTTATTGGGTTATACCAGTGGTCGGCAAACTTATTGGCCGAAGAGCCAAATATGTACATTACAACGATTCAAAAAGTTTTGAGAGCCAAATATGTTTTTTAATTTAGTAAACCTTTATTATAATTTTAGACCTTCATTAAATTACGGGTACACTGAATAAAACTTGATTTCACACTTAATAAAGATTTATTCGTTGATGCATGAATATGTAGAACCAAAAAGGGAAAGAACAGCAAACGCAAAATTTTTCAGCTGATCGTAAGAGTCAAGAATAATATTCCAAACGTTGAAAATGATCATGTGTTTAATCTCCAGGTCTTTTAAAGCAGACCATTTGTGTTGTGTACTAAGATCACATTCGTTCTTCTCCAATATTTCCAAATTAATACAAAAACGGTGAAATTTAGAGCTTCATATTTCCTCGTTTTTTCAATCCTGCATTTGTATTTCAAAGTTACTAATGTCAATGCCAAAAGAAGAAAATTTAAACTTAGTTATTGTAGCATTAAGAGGAATTTTGACGAATGCTTAGGTCACTTTGCTGTTTTTAAACTCCTGAAACCTGCTGAGAAATGCTTCTCTCATATTTAAAATTGTTGTTTTGAAATGGTGTTTGTCAATAGAGGAATTATTTTCTTGGCGATGCTTCAGCAGGCTCGGAAAGAGAAACAATGTTTCCCTTTCAAAATCTTGAGTAAAAAGGGATAATTTGTTTTCGAATGAAATTACTTCTTCTAACATCGAAAAAAATGTGTTTCCTTTCCCTTGTAGTTTACGGTTAAGCTGATTTAGATGAGACGTAACGTCTACCATGAAATGAAAGTTTTGGATCCACTGATTGTCTGTACGTTCTGGATAGTGAACACCCTTCTCAAGGAGAAATGCTTCAATTTCTGGCAATAGGGACGCGAAACGTTTTAAAACGTTCCCTCTTGATAACCATCGAACCTTGTTATGAAGCAGAAAATCAGGACATAAGGACACTTGACCAGAATTAGCGCCCGGGCTAATTGCATAAATATCCGTGGATATTTGTGCCAGAGCCGCACTCAAGGAGCCAAAGAGCCGCATGCGGCTCCGGAGCCGCACTTTGCCGACCCCTGGGTTATACCATTAAAGAAAATTTAATCAAAATGAATGTAACAATTTATGCTTTCCGTAGTACTGCGTCACGTAGACTCCAAGTCATCTTGAAGATCAGGTTTAGGTTTTTGAATTCAAATGACTTCCTTTTTACCGTCAACCCCTGTCAAACTATCATATCTGAAATCCATAGTACTCTGGAGATGACTAGATTTTATAGACGCAAGAATTGTTGCATGATAATAATAATTTATGAATATAAAACTGCCCTTTATAAAAATACGAGTTATTATTATGTTACCTTTTATTTATTTTTCAAACTGTCATGTTTGTATATTTTATGTAATTAAAAAATAAAAGATAACCATCATTTTTTACAACACACCTAATGTGTAACTTTAAAATATTAATGAAAGTTCTTATATTAATTGTATTATTACTTTATTTTTGCCCAATCTGTTGACGGTAAATAAAGTTTAAGAATGGCTTTTATTACTTGAAATATTAGAGTTGGAAAATGTTCAAAGTTTGCATATATTTACGGGGTGGCGTGGCATAAATAAACCGTCGTTATTTAACTCGAATTGTAATTAAGGAAAATTAATTAATTAATATTTCATATATTATATGTTTGTGTACCTACTTAAATATTATTATTATGTACATATTACATACATAATAGGTGCATGTCATGTGCTTATTTAATTATAATATACAAAACTAGATATATCAAACTTGTACAATAGTAAAGAATGTTGTTACCTCTACCTGTGTTCCTCAAGGGCTAATTCTTGGCCTTCTTATTTTTTTTTAAATATAATTTCCTAATTTCGCTAAATGCGAATTCGTTTACTTTATGTTAAATGAGAAACATAAGCTATGATAATATGCACAGGCATAATATTGAAATATAGTATCGTGAAAAAATACAAATTCATCGAGGTCTACGTGAATATGTTGAAAATTAAATGTGTTTTTAGGCAATCCAACTTTTATAAATATTTATTGTATACATGTTTAAGTGTTTTAATAATAATGCTCTTGAAGTGTGCCACACTGTACTTACATGTAAATACATAAATTACACATTTACGGCGGCAAGTCACGCGTAAAGATATCGATACCGAACTAATTTGCGGACTTTCGATTTTATCAACGTTTATCGAATGTTTCCAGTATCGCAAGGCATTCTAATTAATTACCAAACGCCACCATCGATATTAAACCGACTAATTGGGTATTTACCACCGCCATTCGTGGTGGCTTAGCCACCGTTGATGGATATACAGACGAAAACGAATAGTCTTTTCTTCTATCGCCATAAATCATTCTGCGATGGCGGCGACAGAATAAGTGCTCCCATACATATATACATACATATATGCAGTTTGGGAATTAACGATAGACAATGAAAATATATGTGAAACTGAAAAAACGACTTCTTCAACCGTCTCTAAATTGACCCTAACTAAAAATCAATAAAGTACACAGCGCGGAAAATACTCCATCGAAAAAATGTATTAACGCGATATATTACTTGTATTTATTTAGAATTGTATACTTTAAAGTAGCGTTTCACAAATGAGGTTCTGTTAAGTAAAATATGCGGTTTCACATAAAACATATTTGATACGAAATATTTGGTGTATTGGTTCATTTTGTGCCATTTAAAGATATATTTAATATTGTGCATCTTGATCTATATGACACTTGTCGAATAATGGGAGAGGGAGACAAGATCATTATAAAGCAATTATTTAATTAAGTAAAGAGTTTAGCAATAGATAATACATATTTTTATATGCGACATTAAACGTTTAAATACAAATTATTTTATACAAAATATGAGAGAGGTCCTAGACTATAATTAATATTGAAGCACTGGCTCAGTTGCATCTTAATGTAATCGAAATAATAAAAAAACGTCCACTGACTGTCCACTAATTTTGACGTCCTTGTTTCAAAACCAGAAATTCTCGGTTTATCTCTTAAAGAAAATAAAAAAACAGTCTCTAATATATACAATGCACAAACTACCCCAATTTTAATTTAATTCATTACAATATATATTAGGATTACGAACATTTGGAAAACCTAATCTGTGATGATTGATCAAAAGTATAATTATATAATAAAAACACTAGGGTGCATTTAAGATTCAAACCCAGGTCATTAACTTTTGGTCTCTGACTTAAACCACTAGTCAATCGTAATTTATAGCTATACAAATAATAACACAAATTTTATGAATCTTTGTTATTGCATCGACGTTCAACAATCAGTTAGTTGAAGTGTCGAATGAAGTTGGTTTCCGAGTATAACGTACAATTGTTGTTATTGAATTCAAAGAGCATCATTATAAAGCATCATATGTAGGATATTTTTTGTTGTTGTTTGAAACCACAGATTTAAAAACTTGTGGAGAATATGTGTAATTTGGGTCAATAGTCACTTTACCATTTATAATTCAAAAACTTTCCTGGGTTATATATTATTTTATTTTTCTTTCAGAAAATTAAATCTTAATAAAAAAATGTAATGTCTGCACTACACTCTCTGGAAGTTGGCCAAGGTTGGCCAAGGACGGAAAATATAGTGGGTTACTTCGGTCGAATTCGGTTCTACCCGCTCTAAAATATCTCAAAAGTTGTCCGAGGTTACCGAGAACGGGAGGTAAAGTGAGGGTAATTCAGTCGACTTGGCCAGCTTCGAGCGCTTCCGAACATTGTCGGCATTATTTCCGAGTCAAAGGGACCGAAGTCGGAGCTGATCTTTCGAGCGCGAGCGGTGAGATACTTCCCCTTTCGCTCTCTCGCGTGATAAATGACGAGAGTGAGAGAAATAATGATAAAGTGTTTCGCAAAGTGAGATAGAACGAGTAACTCGGTTCAATTTCAGTATGCGCGTAGGCGTCCTATGGTTAACACGCATGTCGAGCGCTGCATCGTGATCACGTGGTGAAGTTATATATAAGAATATTTTAGGGCACCAAAAGGGATTCATTTTATTTTTGATAGTATATTCTTCTAACAGATATCATTATTATATTTTTTTTCATATGAAATTAAATAATTAAAAAATAATTAGTGGTACTTGATTTTGTTAAAAAAAATCGTTTCGAATATCCTTATGTATTTTCCTTGATCGGTTTATATAAATGTCACACCATAACGAATTCTTATTTAGAATCGATGGCGACAAGTTCTAGGATAGTCACAGATGTGGTGTTCGTATTCTGAAGTATCATTTTTATGCCTTATAGTATTTTGCAAAAGCCGACAAAGATTTTGCGTAAATTTAATATTTACGACTGAAAAGTTTTCACTGATATTGTATTGGTGAGTGCCCACGCAAACTTTTATAATTATCAGTAGCGTAATTTTAATATTATGATAATTTAAAAATTTGGCACATTTTTCGATTGTTCGCAAATATGACGGCTGTACGTTACAGAAGCCGCCGTCCGGACGTCATTCACCCCGCCGTCCGGACGGCATATGAAATTTGCGATAGTGTGATCGCTTACTCGAATTCTTAGATCTCGGCTGACTTCAGTTGTAACTTCGGTTCGGACAACTTCCAGACAGTGTAGTGCAGGTATAAGATGGAACAACAGATACAATTTATTTATTTTAATTATTAGGGCAATATTTTTACCTACTATACAAATAAGTCCTTGTTTAAAACTAGCTAATATATATTGCCCTCGGCATTTCTAATAAAAAAATGTTTAGTATAGGGTTTATGAAGAACAAGGGACACTACTTGTTTATGCCTCCTTCAGAGAATAAAACACATGATTCGGCCATAGAGCTTTTCAAAAACGAGATAGTAAAGCAATTTTTAAAAGAAAGAATAGTTTAAGAATAACAGATTTTTATTGCCCTGATCTTGCGGCTCCAGCTTTATTTCCATTGAGATATTTAAAAGAGCAAGCGTTTGCCAAAAAGCCTTCTTGAGCCGAAGAACAAAATACGTAGAGAAACCCGAGCTAAATAGCCTGGTATTTTGCATGCAGATATGAATAGCATCATTGAAAGAGCTCGCATTTGTGAAGATGAAAATAGGAGTCATTAAAAAATAATATTTTTCATGTATAGGTAAAAATCTGTACTGCGTAGAATATCATAATAAAAATATTTAATTTTAAGCAGTTAAAGTTATTTTTGCCTTATCTTACATTGAGCTGAGAATCTCGTCTAGGTTGCAAATGGTTATTGTAGAATTCCGAGCGCATATTAATAATGGGCTATAAATAAAAATATCAATACACGACTAATGATAGATAGGTTCGTAGAATAAAGGGGTGGAGAAAGGGGAAGCAAATTAAAAAATATAAATTTTACTTTAACCCTAATACACGCCTGTTGGGGCAGAATGTATCTTCAATCCCATCATTATTCTAAAATGTATTTATTTGATTGTAAGGTGGGTGGTTAATTATTTTTTAACCCCCACCTCGTTACTACAGCAACTGATTTATTACTTATGTGATTAAATGTGTTGTCGTGTAAATTAAAACAGAACCCTGTTTCATTATTTTTCGCTACTGTTTTTCTTGATTTAGTATTAATTTAATATTTGTATTATTATCTAGCTATTTACATTCGATTAACAGGGTCTGGCAAATTCATGATCTAACCAACAGGCAATACAACTAACTGTGTACCTTTCTTATGGTCTATACACAACAATTGTCATATTAAAATAAGTTAATTACCTATAAGCGGTTTATATCACTTAAGCTTTACTCTAAAACTTACAAGAAACTCTATGCTGATTTTTAATTCAATGTTTTATATTATATATTTGCGTTAACACAGTCACTTCGAAAGCTATCTATTTCATAATTATTCATAATTGAGAAAGATATGGCAAGTTTGGGTTGAAGTTGTTCTTCTTACCAATTTTCTTCGTTTACTACTAGTAGTACATACAAAGCTACAACTCCATGTTTCATTAGCCAGAGGCATTAATAAAAAAAAGATTAAATCGATTTTAGAATATAGGTTAAATCGACATATTTTTGTTTCCAATGTTTGAATATTGGTTGAGTGAATTTTCTCGTATAAAAATCAAGTGTAGCGCCGGAATTGCAGCGTAGCTGTTCTACACAATATCGACTGCCTGAAATTCAATTAGTTGAAAAATAGTTAGAGCTAGTGTTATGTTTGTTGGGGTGCCTAGATTAAAATTCGAAACCGGACTCGTGTATAATTGATTTGTTCAACTCACGCACGGCTCACGCCCAGTCGCTCACGATCGTTAGTATTCAACGGTAAAGTCTTTGGTATTCATTTTATGCATTTTATATTTGGAGTAGCATTTCGGGTCACGCACTTTTCCCATCGGCGTACGTTTTTTTCTTTCGCTACGCTTCCAGACCGATTTATCCCTTTAATATACAACACAAACACTAACGATAATTACGGAAGCGAAGACCGTCGTAAAATTTTTACGTGTCATTATCCTCCATGATGGTCTCGCAAATACGTTTTCCGTTCATGCTTAGATTGAGGTTATAAAAATGAGCATGTATGAATAAATAAATCAACAAAAAAATATTGCTATAAGGTGGGGTAATTGAGTGCTATGAGAATTAAAGATCGACTTGTGTTTTAGTTTCGACCGAAACCATTGCAAATACAAAATAATTTTAATATATGTGTGTTCATATGTAAAGTTATAAACAGACATGTTTAAAATAAAATACTTTTTGCCAAGTAACTTTTTGATTACAATCTTAAAGTTAGCTTCAGAGATAAAAATATAATAATATACTGAACGATACAAATATAAGTTTTCCCGAACAGGGTTGATTGTCTGTCTGCATATATTTCGATCTAACTGAGCTAATAAATAAACGTACACTAAATATTTAACGACAGATTGTTGACTGGAATATCAATAAAGATATAATTATCTACAAATAATTTAGGTTGTCTTTGTCCACTTACGAACGACGACAAGAATGCCGCAAGTACGCGGATGTCCGTTCCTAGTTTTGTATTTTTTTTTGTAAAATGATGAAATAATTTTTTTTATACTTTTTGGGTACTTACTTTTATAAAATAGGTTTAATTTTGCTCCTATAATAAATATAAGTTAACGAAAAAAACCTAAATTTTCAGAAATATTTTTTAAAATATATTTATAAAAAATCAATACTTGTATATGACAAAAAATGCTTGGCATTCTTAACATTCACCGCCTAATTTCGTTTGGCACTAAAAGAGCTAGGAATAAAATATGCTATTTGCGTAAAAGCTTTGCTATTTTTTTGATATAATTCCCCAAAAGCGTTTTCATTATCATTGTCAACAGACTTTTGTAGTTAAACCAACAACAGATTTTCGTCCGATTCGTTACACGTTTTCTTACGCCTAAGTAACGCACGCACCTTTATTTGGATAAAGGCCAAGGCTTTGCGTTTCGCTTGCTAAACATTTTAGCAGTGGGTAGCGATTTACCAAACTCGTCCTTGGCCAGCTGGCCCCATCGAAGTCTTCGCCCCATTTAAGGATCCTTCCGTAGTGATATATATTCACAATGTATTCCAGGCGAGCATCCGCCAGAAATCTGCGTCCTTCTGATGACGACGACATCAGACGCTTCCCGCTGATAATAGCACTTAGAAAATTTGCTCCAAAATTATCACCAGTGACGTATTTAACTTATATTTTTGCTTTGCATATATATTTATAATATAATTTTTTCAATCAATCAAGTGTTTTGGGTTCAAATGAAAATGGCTTAAATCACGTATTAAAAAACTTATAGCTACGGCGTAGCTTTTAGCAAAAATAGTAAATATTTCATTTTTTCTACTTGACTTCTATGCCATCATTCGTTGATTTCGAATGTTTTCTTTCCTAAATTGAAATATTCTCAAAGCAAAACCCAATTATTTGCCGATTCTATATCACATATTTCACGTTGTATGGATTTATAGCGTTATTTGGTGCAGATACCATCGCTATTAGCATTATATTGCATTAGAAAAAGGTATTTGCTTTCTTACTGCGTTTTAATGACTTAAAACTTTTCTGTACTATTTTAAAATCATTATTATTTTGAGCGAAAATATGAAAGTATTTATCACATATTTCCAGCTAAGGAGTATGTGCTACACAGCCTATGGCGGTGAAGTCGGTTATGCATTACTTTATTATGTTACAAGTAGGATTAATAATTATTCGTAGTTTTTAACTGTTCGAGTCTATATAAATAAAAGGCAGTGTTCGTATGTATGTGCCATATAAACTCAAAAACTACTAGACCGATTTCGCTGAAAATTTCACATATTGTTCTTATTAGTGCCAGGAGTGTTCAGAGAGTAGCTTGAATAAAATACCATAGGTAGTGCTGTTGTGTTTACAGTATTTTCGGGCATATGATATGACGTCAAAATTATCACATCGCCGCTGTTCTATTTTTTCGCTATTTTCTTTGTTATTTAATTAGATCAAACTTGTAAATTAAGTTTTAGATGTCGCTGCTGTTCTAATTATTATTGAAATGTTGATCTAATTCCTGGCATAATGACATACACTTTCTTCGTCACGTAGGTCAAACCCGTGTAAAATATATATAATATATAATAACGGTATAATAAATTGAAGCTGAGCTCTGATTTCGAAAGTATATTAATGAAATAATAAAATAAAAATGATATTCAATTGTTAAATAATAATTGTGATAATTGATTTTATGCTGTTTTATTGTTGTTGTTACATAACTACGCAACCAAAATCACAAAATATATTCAAAAAAATGAGAGAAGAATGAAGAAATGAAACACAAACAGTACGAAATAGATGACATAATTCACAGTCACATGCTACTGAATCATCACAACACGAAGCATGAAATAAAGCAACCCAAGGATTACGTCAAAATTTGTCATATGCTGATCGAAATGAACAACGTGAAATTAATCGATTACGTATGAAAATGAATCGATTCCATCAATTGGTAATTATATTTCAATATAATTCTAAAATTTAATATAGCTTGCATCCAGTTGTTTTTGTTGTTGAAAGTATGAATAGAGTTTGCACCCGTTGCAAAGCATCAAAATTCAAAAATGAAGCACCTGGAATATGTTGTGTGAAAGGTAAAGTTAAATTGCCAGTATTGAATACACCACCTGAGCCATTGTTCTCATTGCTTACAAGTACTACAGCACAAGCAAAACATTTTTTGTATAACATACGAAATCATAACACATGCTTTCAAATCACTTCGTTTGGTGCAACGAATGTAATAACAATTATATGCCAACATTCAAGATTCAAGGTCAAATATACCATAAAGCAGGCTCTTTATTACCATTTCCGGATGCTGAACACAAACTCTTGCAAATTTATTTCATTGAAAATTAACAAAGCCACAAAAAGGGGAATCGTTGAATCGTTGCAAAATGTATTTAATAAACACAACGAATTGATTAAATTGTTCAAAAAGCCATTGAACAATGGGCATCCAATAATCATAAGCAGCAATGAAACAGAAAAAACTAAATTATTCCACACAATTAAATTCATGTAATTAGAATTTAGTATATGAATTGATATCGAACTTTAATTGAATTTATTTAATTCATATACGTACAGTCCGTCCAAGATGTGAACGCTCATCGATATAGTATTGGTGAGAAATATTTTAGTATTACCATGTGAAATTACACTTTAATTAATTTTTCCTTTTTTTAATCTAATTTGTTGAGGAAAATGTAAAATATCACTTTTTGCTTATTATGTTTATTTATATACATATTTAAATAAAAACATCTTGGAATCACTCTCCAGGTTGAATATCTGTTTAATATAATATTTTTTTTAAATACTGATAGAATATTACAGGAATTGTTTTATTGATTACAAAATACCACAACATGACAACTATTTATAATAAAAATATAACACATAACAATTTTTAATTGAATTTCCAACGTATGGTCTCCCTAGCATTAAAACAGCCCTGATTTAGCATTGGTAACGTTCTCCTATCGGTGTAAACAAATTCGCAGAAAAATGTATATGTATGCATGCATGCGTACACGCACCCTTATTTCCAACACAAGATGAGCGTTAACATCTTGGATGGACTTTACATATATATGTACTCAAATTTAGCAATAGCGAAGCATTGTCGTACTCGTAATATTTTTCTCGGTTTTTACTGATATTTATTTATTTAACCTATTAGTGCAAAAATCACATAATTTTCCGTAAAATATTATTTATTTAAAAAATAATTATTGGTTTCTAATAAATATTTTAATTTATCAATAATTATTTTGATAATCGTAGATGTTTTGAATTTTATGAAATATGCATAACAATGTTTAATTAAATATTTTATATTTTATATTTTTTGCTCAGGGACATCATTTCAGCGTTTTCCAGGGTGGAGCAAAACTTGGGCAATTTTAAAATTTATGTATAAAATTACAACCCCTTTTCATTCTGTGTTGTTACATTTATAAAAAATGCGCTGCAGACGAAAATTTTTTTCAGTAAAATCAAGTCTGCTTTAATTAAACGTTAGATTTTGGACTAATAATTCTTTGATTTATATTTTTCAAAAAACAATTCTTCTATTTTCAGTAACTGTAGCTTACATAACATAATAAGACGCAGTGAATTTTATTTTAACTCTAATAAGATTTTTTTAAGAAATGTCTCATTATATCGTGTTTTAGTAAACGATACACATGTTTATGGCAAAATTTCTAATGCATGTTTTTATTTCACAATAGTGTGCAAAATAAAGCATTTATTTTTTAATTATATAAAGTTTGTGAAAAATAAAAATACATAATTTAATTCGAATAAATACATAATTTTATTCGAATTAATACATAATTTTATTCTTAAATACATAATTTTATTCGAATTAATGTTCAATAACATACTATTTGTTGTATATCATTTTTGGAACAGCTTTGTGCGAAATTGCATATAAATTAAATCACTAGAATCAAGATCAGCTGTGATTGTATTAATTCAGCGAAATTGATAGAACATTTCAAATACATAATTATTTTATCGAATTTATTGTATATACAATATCTAATGATGCTTGAAACGAATTTGATGTACATGAAGATTGGATCCGTGCCTCTGTTTGTTTTTTTAAGAATTTGCTTGTGAATTAAATAACGAGAAATATGATCGGATAATTAAACTGATAAAAATATAATCTTTGCACCTTAAAACAACAAATACAAAAACGTAACACGAACTTTGCATCGCATACCTGTTTTTATAATAAGCGTTAAACGCTAATAAAGGGTGGCCTTTTTCAAAATTTTGTTTCGTTCAACAAACGAATTCTGCGAATTTCGGTCCTATTAGATACTACGATGAACACAGACGTTTTTCGTAAAAGCATATTTTTGTTGAGAAGGAGCGTCTTGTTGTTTCGCACCTCGAAACAAAATAAAGGCGCATAAAGAACCATAGTTTTTAGAGCGGCACTAGTCACTCGGGTATAATGAGAGAAAACACAACTACCTGTGTTGCTCAGGTAACTAATTGTTTTTATTTTAATTTTTTTTCAAATTTTATTCGAGATAGTACAAAAGATATTTAACGAATATTCGATTAATTATTCGAATATTTAATAGTTAAAAATTGGACAAATATTTCGAACAATCGAATATTCTATTAGTTTTAAGGTCAATGTTTGTATTGAAACCGATAGGATAATAATTTTATTTTGCTCGATATAAACTGTTGACAGTAAGCAACTGTAATATTATCTTCTATTAACTTTTCGTACTTCATTTTTTGGCTAAAGCTGTTTGAAATTAATTGTTAATTTTGTGTGTAAATTATACATATGCACCGAAAACTTCATTAAAATATAGCGTTTTTATAGGCTGTATTGCATATAGCTTTTACCTTGTCTTATTTTTTCCATTTAGAAAAAATCACAAGAATCTTTGTGTTCCAAGCTTCTCGTCAACTCTGAATAATATATACACGGATATGTGTATGTTATTGATTGTTTTTCAGAAAAAAGATATATATTTCAAATGTCAGATTAAATTTTCCTCGTACCTAATTTTTAAATTTTCATCACCATCGTATAATAACACCCTACACACGTTACATGCGTTGGCACCATATCATTATTTTGTTAATAATATATTAGACGACACTAGCCGGAATTATGGATCAGCCTCTTTGTATATTTATTATTAATAACATGTGAAGCTTTATTAACAAGTAAACTACCAATTATTTGATAGTTTAGAAGCTTATTTTAATTTTAAAATACTATTTTATTTTTTAAATATATTCTTTTCCTGACAACCATTTGATGTGCAATTTATGATCAATGGATAGTCAGTGGTAAAATAATACCACCAGAGAACTTTTATTCTCGTTCTACAGTTTGATAGAAACGCTTTACATTGTTTTAGAGGTAAACGACAGAGTCGACATGACAAAGTTATAATACATTGACAAATTTTACAATGGCGTTGAAGATACGCTTCGCGTCGCGCGTTTATTGTTCGTCTATACTACTAGTTCATAGAAGCAAAGGATTTTCCATTACCTCTCTATTAACACGAGTATTTAGTGTGTAATGCAGTGTTTATTTATGTTTTAAATCGCACGTATATAATGGCCCAGTGTATGTGAAAGTGTGAAAACTACATATTTTTGGAAAACTACATATCATAAGCAAACCAGAACAGGATTTCTGAAAGCTTATTTGTTTACCTAATTTTTTTCTTATCCAGTACAGATTTTGTATTTTAATGCAGCAACTACCTTTTATACCTTTCGCAACTGAATTTATTCATTGATTCAGAATTTATAAATGCGCTTTTTCTCTCAAGGCTCAAAACGTATTTGTATCTTTTGTATCACAAATTTATCAGCTATAAAACAGTGTAACGCTTAGTGGCAAAGTTGTAACATAAAACTACATACAAGTTAATAGGATGTCTTACTGAATAACATCTAAGATAATTTTGGACCTACTTGTATTTATGTTGATGAAAAAAACGTTTTAATCAACAAGTTATGAGGGAAGGTACAGCTCTCACCCTGCCGAGGTTGAGTCCATTAAATATGTAGGTTTTTTAGCGTCAGCATGTGAAACAACAATAAGGGCCTTGAATAAAAAATACACACAAATACCTTCGAGGGTAGAAGCGCAAAATGAGCTCTGTGGAAAATAATGACCTTTCCTGTCTGGGACCTCGCCGGATGATAAATCGACTCGATGACTCGTAAAACGAGCCCCAGTTCTGTGACCTCTTTTACGCAGCCGATTCGGCGAAATTAACAACAAAAAATATGCCCCGTATGACTAACGAGGTTTATAGGTGCTATTTTATAAGCGAGAGACTTTTCTGCTTTCGGTTGGCGTTTTTCTTATTGATCGCATTAGAGGTTCTGAATAAAAATAAATTAATTTAATATGTGCCGGCTGACTACTTATATTTATCCTTCGTACTATTTCTATTCTCGGAGAATTAAGAGAATAAAATTTGTTTATCTACCAATATATATTCTTATTATATTAATGATCATCAATTTCAATTTTAAAGTTATTTTAGCTGGGAAAAGAAATATGTTACTAAAAACTCACTATTTTATTATTATGTATTAGTGTAGCTCAAAATTCTTACTCTAAAGTCAATAGCCAGCGTTTGTCAGGAATCCATAATAGCTGAGTTGGGGAGACAAGAGCAGCTGACTGAGGTCGGTCGATGAGAGTTCTCTCGCCAGCTGGGCAGTACGTCTGGATCCAATAGTTGATGTAGCTTACAGCTTAAAATTGATAAAGAGAACTTCGCTGCTCGAGAGTCCCAGAAAAAATATTTTGTATAGAAAGTCTATTCCATCTATTCGCTAAAAAGATTCCGTGACTTATTAAGAATGAACGTTATTTTTCATTTTGCGTAAGATTGTCGGTTATTGACTAGTTTATTTAATTAAATCCAGGAAGACGCTATTTTTTCATCGCTCTGTTTCCGCAAACTCTGCCATTTTCTGGTCATGGTTTATTAGTCGATAATATATCTCTTCGTTTAAGAATATTATAATATGACGTTTATTTCTGACGAATTAAAATTTTATAATAAAATATGCACAAATTTACATCTATTAAAGATTTAGTCACTGACTTATACCACATATATATATATATATATATATGGGTATTTAACAGGGGCGTATATTCAGGGTGTGCTAGGTGTGCGGCGCACACCCGCAAAACCATCTAAAATATAAATTTAGAAATTTAGAAAATTTAGGGCGTAAAGCGACATCATTTTGCATACAGTAGTATGCAAAATTAAAAAATTTTAATATGCAGTGTATAGTATGCTTTGGTATTTGTCATTCGCTCTGAACGTTTTCGCGCGAGCGATCGTTTTGGAACAACACATATAACGCGCCGACCTTGCGCGCGGCCGCCGACTAAAGTAAATTGTTCCGAGATTTAACGGCTGAAGTCGATCTGTCGGCTGGCAGCGCTCAGTAGTAAAATTGGTCTCGAATTTGGTTCGCGTACTTCAAAAACTCTTGCGTCCGTCGCTGCTTTTTTATTACATTATATCACAATAACAGGTCACTCATTTTTTATATTTTGCCGTAAAATAGTTTATTATCTTATTTACATATGATCAATATTTAATTTTCTATTCTAGATTATATTTTTTTATTTACCCCAATAATGATGAAGAATACTGTTTAAGATATTCTGAATAATCCATTTTCAAAAAGAAGTTATGAAATTAAATTGAAGATAATCAAAATTGCCAAACCACGTCCACCTCTTCCCAATTTATTTATGAAGCATAAAGACAATAAATGTGAATATACAAGACATTTTTCATTTTCATCATATGAACGAACTTAGTGGTTAACAGGCTGCGAACTTCAATCTAGATTGTTCTGTTGGCCATGTATATTGTTTTCCAAAGAAAGAAGCGTGTGGAGTAGAAGTGGATTTGCTGACCTTAGTCATCTGATAACGGCACTGAAAAAACACAAAAGAGCGCAGTCACACGTTCAATCATTTTTTCTCTCTCAAAATGTTTGGAAAACAACGAATTGAAGTCATGATTGACGCTCAACGTAAAGCTAATATAAGTCAACATAATGAACAAGTTCATAAAAATAGAGAAATATTAAAACGAATGATTGACGCAGTAGTATATCTAGGAAAACAAGAACAACCTTTTCGAGGCCACGATGAATCCTGTAATTCACTAAACAAAGGAAATTACCTTGAATTTTTAAATGCACTTCGAGAATACGATTCTGTTTTGGATACTCATTTAAATACTGCAACGGTGTTTCGTGGTACTTTCCCATCCATACAGAATGACATAATTGAAGCAATTGGTGATGTTATTAAAGATCATATTAAGGAAGAAGTAAATTCAGCAAATTTTGTCGCTATTATTCTTGACGAAACTTCAGATATAATGACGAACTCACAGCTCTCAACAGTTTTGCGTTTTGTTTATGAAGGTAAAGTTTACGAGCGGTTTATTGGCTTTACAGACGTTAGCTCTGATAAAACAGCCAATGGCTTATTTTGCCACGTTGTAAATATAATTGAAGAATTTCAAATTCAAGAAAAATTAGTTGGACAGACTTATGATGGGGCGAGTGTAATGAGTGGGCATATTAATGGTTTGCAAGCCAAAGTACTCGAAGTTTATCCACTGGCCATTTTTACACACTGCTATGCTCATATGTTGAAATTAACATTACAACAAGGTCTTTCCAATATAAAAGTGTGCAAATCATTCTTTCAAACTTTAAATGGATTGTCTGCATTCTTTTCGAAATCTTCCAAACGAATAAATGCTTTACAAGAGCTTGTAGCTAGAAGACTTCCTTCTGTTACACCTACAAGATGGAATTATACATCACGGTTAAGTAGCACATTGCAAAAATACAGAAATGAATTTACGTACTTTTTTCGAGACGTCGTGAAAAATTGTGAACTATGGGACCCCGACACTGTAATAAAAGCACGAGGTTTTCTTAGCTTTTTGGAAGATTTTGAAACAAGAAAACTTCTCCACATATTTTCAAACCTTTTTTGAAAAACTGATGTGTTATACAACATTTTACAATCCAAATCTTTTGACATATTATATTGCTGTAAGAAAGTTATCGAAATTTTGCAACAACTCAGACATGAACAGGAAAATAATTATGAAACATTATGGGATTCTTATGTAACGGAAGAAAATTATCCAAGACTGAGTAATGATTTGCTTGTTGAAGAAAAGCACGCGTTTAGCCAACTATTTAATACAATAGTTGATAATATATGTAAGCAAATTGAAACCCGTTTTTCTTCAATGTCCAAATTGGAATATTTTCACCTTCTGGAGAAAGAAAAATATGAGCAATATAAAGAAAAATTTCCAAATGAATTACTTACCAAACTGCAACAATTCTATGGAGCATTATTTGATTATATAAGTTTAAAAAATGAGCTTGCTGTTCTTTATCGTTTACCTAAATTTGCAGAGAAATCTGTTCATGAGCTTGTACAATTTATGAACACAAATAATCTTGAGTCAGGTTTTCAGGAAATAGATAAATTAGGCAAACTAATATTAACTCTTCCAAGCAGTACTGCTTCAGCAGAACGTTCATTTTCTACTCTGAAACGAATTAATAATTGTTATCGAAGTAGCCAAGGCCAAGAAAGGCTATGTGGCCTTAGCTTGATTTCAATAGAAAAAGGGATCCTTATGGATATTAAAAAGAAGAGCACTTTTTATGACAGCGTGATAGAAAAATTTATGATTAAAGAAAGAAGATTAGATTTTATATATAAATAATTATAAGTTTATGTTTATTGGAAATTTGATATTTTTATATAATAATATTTTAGATTAGGTTTGATGTTTATTTATTTATTTATATATGGTAAAAAGCTGTAAGGCAGTTTAGGCATGTCAAAACCTCGGCTAATAAAAATGAAAAAATGTACTTTTTTTTTATTTTTTATAGCATACCCAATATTAACACCCACCGTACGCCACTGGTATTTAACTGAAATGTTTTTCAAATATAATTTTTAATACATGTATAAATTATTTTAACTAATATTAGAATTACTAAGATACTCGACAAGCTGAGCGACACTGCTGATATTAAATAAATTATAATTCAATTTTAGTACGGAACATTTTAACTTGTGTTGTAGCATAACTCCATTGAATAATTAATTTTAATTGCAATGATGAAATAGCACTACGATGAAGTTTTCGATAAAGCACATTTTTTAAAGTTAGCTTTAATTTTTAAATATAATTTTTTCTTGAATTTTTTTATTTCTCTGTATAGTTTTAAACTAACTTGCTTGAATTATTAACATATGGTACATACATATGTAGATACTAGATATACATTAAATAAAATATTTTTATTATTTAAAAAAAATACTAGTTAATAAATATATAAATTATAAACAGATTGCTCCAATTCGTTTTCTCTGTTGGCAGCACTGTAAAACAAATAGCTGTCAATAATCACGCTTGTTCAATGTGGCATAAATTTCATTTACGAAATGGATCGCTTAATCGGGCGCAACGCTGCTTTTGCGTGAAAAGGTCGCATTAGTTCATGTTTTGATTACGTTACGCTAAGAGTCGTGTTTACGTCGGCAAAGCCGAAACGTTTGAACACCTAAAAACCAACATTCGCTAAGTTATAGCCGAGATACCGCCCGAAATGTATGAATGGATCGGCTGCTGAAAAAGGTGCAGAGGAGGCCATTTAATTGATATTATTTTTCATAATGAATGAAATACATAAAATGTTTGATTTATAAAAAAATATCCTTACATTTGTGTTTTTTTTTTAAATTTAGAAACTGAAGTTAGATCACCTTTATAATGATAAAATTGTCCAATATATAGTTTTTATTATTTTAAAATGTTATATTGTTAATATAAAAGTTAAGCTTATGTCATTCATACGATGTAATAATCCGTCATTTTATAATCTCGTCGTTAACATTTTATAACATCGTATGCATACAAATAAGCTTAATATTATTTCGTTTTTTTTAAACATATTTAATATATAAATATCATATATTAAGAATATGTATTTATTCATACTAATATAAAATATTATTTACCTTAATAAGTAAACAATTCAGATATTAAAATACAGCTATAATCAAGACTTTAACTATAAAAAATTTTATATCAAAGAAAGCAAATAAAGTAAAATTTTATTGTATTAGATTCGTGGGCGCTTTATATTTCTGATTGCGATTTGGTTCGCAAATCATTAAAAGTCAGTCAGCATTTATATCGTTTGCAAAGCTTTTGAAACGTGAATTCATTATCAATGTTGACATATGAATGTATTATTAATCGACTGTCGCGGTGTGTTTCATATATTTTGCAACGAAAACGATAAATGGCATTGATAACAGTATTCTATTTTAATATGACACACATAGTGAAACGGCAATACAATTCATATACATAATATATTTATACAAAAGTCTATCCTTAGCTTTTTTAAAGTAGATATGCTAATTATTTTATCATTATTTACCAATAAGGTATAACTATTGTATTATGCAGCAATAAAAATGCTATAAATCTTTTGATTTCCAGTACCTATAGACATATGTACATACATACATGCACGCTCATTCTAAATTGAGATTTATGTGAATAGACCACTCGATTTTCAAAGAACTGGCACGCGAAAGTTCGATTCCAGATACACAGGATGTTTTATATTTGCTACTATATTAACTTCGAGTGATTCAGAGACTATTGTTAAAAAAATATCACATTTTTAGCGATATATACGTAAAAAAATTTCTTGCATTATAAAATGAATATAATAAATAGCTTTCGGTCGTTTTACAGGTTTTAAAATATGAGTTTTTACTAATATAGAGTCCATAGAAAAAAGTAGCATCTGCGAGGTCATGACTTTTAAAAATATTTTTTTCCAGACCCCTACTATATAATGAGAGCAAATGTCGCGTCTGCAGTTAAATCACCAAGAAGCTAATTTATCAAAACTGATAAATAAATTAGACATAAGGCCAAAAATTTACTTCGTAATCCGAGACAATGTTGCTACTATAAATATGTATATATATATATGTTTATTTATATACATATATAAACATTATTTGATATATATACATTGTTTACTTACCTACTATGGGTTGTGTGGCACATATTAATACTTGGTGATAATTTTGTTAATGAAAATGTTGAGTATATTATACAGAAATGAAGATTATTAAAAATCAGTTAGAAAGCAAATATAATGTGTTATACCAAACTATACATTCTGGTTTTTCGATGTTTTTTATTTATTAAGAAATGAATATTCTCATTTTTAGCTTTAGATTTTCTCGATAATACTCGAGATATTTTTTTAAATAAAATAGTATGTGATTATAATTACACAGTATATTATTTTAGATATATTTATTTATGTATAATATCTTTACTCTTTTATTTTCACAATAATATTTTGCTCATATTTCAGCATGTAAATAATATTATTCATATTAATTAAGAAAATCAGAAGACTATTATAACATTTATCATTTTTAAAAACATATCACACATTATTCTTATAATAACTTTTTAAAGTCGAATTAACCAACCATATTATTTTTTGTTAGGAAACTTTCGGTGAAAATAAATGTGTGAAAACCCCTCATACATTTTTGCTATCTGCCAATTCCCACAAAAATTTTTTTTTGTCCAAATATTAATGTAGTTCTTATATTACTAAAGCAAAGATAAATCTAATTTGAGTAGTTGAGAAAATCGTACAATTTTTTGCAACACAAATACTTCCGATATCTATTAAAAGCTTTCATAAAAGTTTAAGGTTTGGGTACCTTCGTAGCTAGTGAGACTCAGTATGGAATTTAATTTTATTTCATTATATTTACATATGTTGCGGCAGACAATAAATGGTGAGATGTTTTCTCTGAGTGGTGATGGAGAAGCTGGCGGAAGGATGATGTCCGTGGGAGGTCTTCATCTAGTAGGTGGCGTGGCAGCGAGTGTTACAAAACTAATTGTAACAAAAATAGGCTTTTTGAAAATTTTCTAGAAATCGGCTATTTTCTTGAGAAATAATAATTTTGATTTGGTATTTTTAAAACAAAACCATTCTCAAATTCTGATGAAATAATACGCATTTTATCTACAAAGTCAAAAAAAGTGGTATAAAACCGAAAAATATTTAAGGAAAATAAAAAATATCTTCATTAAGAAACTATGATGCATGCCCATTGTATTTTCTTGTCAGTGAGTTATTTTCTAATTAATAATTGGAAATTATACTTTAGAAAACTACAAACAATAAAGCGCTTGAACCGGTAGAAGAAAAAAAAATGAAACTGAGATTCAAAACCAATATTTAGAAACAAGTGAATAAAAATATGCAATTTTTTTTCTTAAAAAAAGAATAATCTATGGCATCAGTAGCAACATAATACTCAAGCTAACTGTCGATTCTCAGACCGTTTTCAAAGAGGAATCAAGTTCACCAGAGTAGCATGATAACAGGTTACCTTATAATAAACATTAGTATTTCCTGTGAGATTTTCTTTTTAATTTAATGAGCCTAGATTGTAACGTGTTGCTAAAACACAAATGTATCATATATGCTTATTGGTATTCTAGTTCATACCCTCTACTGAGGATGGACTGGAATGCTTACTTACCTCTGCCAAAATTGTCTTATGTTGCAATAAATGAAGTTTTTATTTACGAAAAAATGTTTCGTAACATAATTCAATATGACGGTTTATATAACCTCCACTGCATACAGTCAGTTAAAATGATACATTTTATATTATTTCCAAACTTAAGCCATAAGAAATTTACTGTATTTTTGAAGACGTTGAAAGCAAATATTTAGTTTGTTCTATTATACGTCTATGTACCAAAAATATTCTGGAATTTTAAATTTGTAGACATCAAAGAACAATATATCGAGTTGCTATCTGATCAAACGAATTCATATATCATGATCGATATAATATTACAATAAAAAGATCAAATTAAAACGACTAGGTAAAATATTTACACAACTTTTTACTAAATTAATTTAAAAATTGTAGCTGAAAAATATTATGGTACTTGAATTTTATAAATATTTTCTTGAACAATTTAAAGTAACGTATCTCTTATTTAATTATTTCTATTTGTCTTATAATATATTATATAATCTAACCAACTTAGCGAAACAAGTTAATTTTTTTAAAAACTATGCATTTAATTTTAGTACACATAATAAATAGCATCAATGAAAACTAAGTTAAATTTATTTAAGAAGCAATGCTATTAATAGGGAGAAAGCATTAATGTGACTGTTTAAATTTTATCACTACAGAGCTTTTCCGCCTAAAAGCGAATACTATTAAGTTAGGATGAAAGGCGTCTGTTCCGCTCGTCGGCGTCGGAGCTTTTCTGAAAAAAATGCAAAGCAAAAGTTTTGTTGTAAATTTTTGCCATACACAAAGTCATATTGAAATTTTCGTTTTTGCTTGCCTGCATATATAAAGACATTTCTGTAGCGCTTTTTACTACTACAACAGTAGCTACACAATGGTGAAAATGGAGGAAAATATAATATAATGCACTGTGTTATTAAATTATAATATCGTGTACCTATCCATCATAATAAATTATTGTATTAAAGATACCGAAATTTATTAATCACTCTCTTGGGATGAAAAAATTGTGTATAAAAATACGTTTTTATCTAGTACATAAAATCATACGATTCACTGATTTAGTTCTATCAAAAAATACGAGTGTTTTTTTTATAAGTACCTACATATGTACATGAAGTTGTTGAACATACGAGTACGATTGATTTATTGAATTACACTGCAATATGCAGATATGCAAAAAGATTATTTTAATAATTTCATGTGACGTTTTTTAAATTAGTTAATAAATAACATATCAAACGCTAATTTAGTGAGTATCGCATTAAATATGCTTCAAATTTCATTCCAATTAGTTAATTAATGCTAGCAGAGCTTTCAATTCAGAGCTTATACTGGCACAAACCATTTTTATTTAAAGTAATCATGAAAATTATTATTTTATTTAAATTAAAATTAAAATGCTGCCTTTATGGTAATTTAAAGTTCACACTTAACTTACTATTAACCAAGAAAGTCTTAATCGACTATCATATAGCCATAGAAGATGATAATATATGTATATAATAAGCTGGATAATCTTCATCTGCAAATAGCTGGCTAAGACAAATCTAGTGTATTTATAAAGCTTAAATTACACTTGCAGTGCGACTCTTTTCATAAATTTGCATATAATTTATTTTTTTAGACATTTTAATAAAATATATATTTTACAAGAATAATTATTAATACTTTAATTAATTGCTATTTTACTTGATAAAATTATTGCCTTATTAGCTAACATAAATTTTGTAATAATATAAATATATTTTAATTAAATAAAATTTTAGATAAAGTGAAATCATTTGCCTGTGTACAAAACAAAATAAACCACGGGCGTCTAAAATTGTGCTGAAATCAGCTTTAAGGTTTTAAAAACAGCATGGTCTGATACAATTTTTTTATCAATAAATTTTGCATATTTATGCTAATTTGGCTACAAAGTTTCACTACCAAAGCGACTAATACAACCTGTACGCTTAAAATTATATTTTATTTTATTTATTAAGTCAAATTGTGACGTATAACACCATTATATAATTTAATAAAATAGTATAAAATGTCATAAAATAGGAGAAAAGTTTTCTAGAATCGCCTTTTCTATATTTACTTTGAGTTTATAATCAAATACAGACTCGACAATGTATCCTCTTATGTAAGTAAAAATGACACCTTTTCGAGTCTGTATTTGATTGTCAACTCAAGATAAATATTACAATTACTATTAATTATCTTCAAAGAAAATAAAGTCTTATCTTTAAAATAGTCTTACGCATTATTTTTATTTTTTACATTAACATATTATTTTAATTAATTTTTCGCAAAGATTGCAATCACATCGAATTAATGCAGCATTTTTATTGGCAACTCAAACGTGTAACAGCAAGTATTGTCGAATATCCATTTTAGAAAATTATTACTCATAAAATTGCAATTTAACGTCCGTGTTTCGCGGAACAAGTCAATGCGGAAAATTTCGTTTACGCGTTTCGTGGAAAGTATGTTAATATACCAAAAAAATGTAGAGCCTTTCATAGGAATTTAACGCATGTTGTTATGGTATTTTATATATATTTAATATTTTTTTATTTGAATTATAAAAGCTGAATATCTGAAATAAACATGACATGAGCTGTATTAATATTTTTGATTCAGGCAATTTATCTTACAATCTTTTAGGGTAGAATTTAATCCGCGTGACGTGGCATACTTTACCAGACCTCAATCGCAGTAACGTTAATTTTAAAATCGCCATATCAATTACGAATCCCACGAAACTTAATGATCTGTTTCTTAAATGCAAAGAAACTGCAGTTAAAATGCATTACAGTACTCCCCAAAAAAATTAATTTGTGTGCGTTGGGTTTTGAAAATGAGTTCAGACACGATTTTCTATGCTATTGGAGTCAATAAGACGTTTTCCATTATTATTATGTTAAAAATTAATAAATGGATGTTTTAATTACAAAATTAAATTATAGTTTAATATATTATTTCAAGCTAATCAGTAATTTTATACTAATTTTATAATTTTCAGCAATTTTGATAATGTTTCGGTAAAATATTTTATTTCATACAATGTCATATATTTTACAAATGTTGCTTTAATGTCTTTGTGTAACGTTAACGAGCGACATAATATAGTTTTAATTTAATTCGATGCATAAAGTTGGAATTTTATTAGGGCAGAATATAAAATTTTACCTTTCAGTTACCATTATATGAGCTAAAGTTGTTTTAATATGTTTTTGTTACATTGTACATTAGGTTTATTCAACCAATAAGTATTTTATCAGACGTTACAAGTAGAGCTTTTACACCCTAAAAATCATAAATATTTCTTACTGCCATTGCCACCCGAAACCGATATTTAACTGTAAAATGGGCATTGATAGGTTTTCTTTATATACACAAATAATTAGATTGGAGTAACACCGGTATTTTTTTTCTGCAATCAGTAATTAAAAATAAAGCGATTCATTAATATATTTAACACTTTTTATACTAACTTCATAGTACATTTCTAATATCTACAAAAAATATTACGCGAGA
The DNA here is from genome assembly GCF_051122295.1 of Plectrocnemia conspersa. Lineage (NCBI taxonomy): Eukaryota > Metazoa > Arthropoda > Insecta > Trichoptera > Polycentropodidae > Plectrocnemia > Plectrocnemia conspersa. The sequence continues at coordinate 17,197,807 of NW_028277173.1, forward strand.
CCATAATAACTTACTAATCTCCAGCTTAAACTTAAATTTAGGTATAAACATAAAATGCCTAAATCCTAGTTAAAAAACTATTAGTTATAAATAGTCTTGATTCTAATTATTTAATTTTTTATTTTATTTTTGATTTCTTTTTGTGAACTAGAAAATGGTTATAAACCAGAAACTTATATTTAGTTTTAATGTATGTATTTATAATATTTTAATAGGAGTTTAATACAAAAATGTCAAAATTGTTGAATATGTATTATATAATATTATGTAAATTTATTTTATATTAGTTTGATCTTTTCAAGACCCGACTCTTTATAAAGCTATAGCTAACTAACATCAAAGCTGGCATGTAGCTATGTGAGCTGTTTTCAAATATTTGTTTTTCGGTTTAACCGCACCCGAAAAGACATCGGTGAAATGCTGAAAAGCAAACATAAACTATATACTTTACTATAACGTTTTAAGCGAAATCAGAAAGCATTCTTTTTATGGGTACGCTGGCATAAAAATATGCAATTTAATAACTTAAATAAAAATATAAAGAAATATATGAGTTTATTAATTAAGTATTTGTGTAGAATGCTAAACGACAGCTTTGATCTTATGGTGTTATGGTTGTCAACATATTAGTAAATTTAGATTATAAGTTTGTTTGAAAGATGTTAATGATCTAGAACGACAATAGTAGCCTGAGTTAAATTTTATGGAATTATTATATATGTATTTAATACATATATTCGCAATTTCTATTTGTGTACAGTAATTGAAGCTACATATATTTGTATTAAATACATATCACGTACGTCAATGATAGATAATAATTCTTATCATTATTCTTACGTGATAATAGATTATTCATAAACGAGGTAATGAATGCTGGCAAATATTATGTTTTAGCTATTTATATTAATATAATATCGGTTTAAAAATATTAACATTATATTTATAAGTTTTTATAAAACTTTATTTTAAATGCAATACATTTTTTCGCCTATGTTGTATATCTCTTTCTTTCGCAGATTTAAAAACACACTTAGTGTAAAATATTTTATATTTGATTTAAGCGTGAACAATTAGTTAATGATTAACATCAAATAATGTAATGTTTATTTATGGTATAGTATCTTGATTAAAAACAATAACGCAAAATCTCCCAGCGTATCCACAATTAGAGAGACAGCAGCATATGGTCGTTTCCAAATTTTTGATATCACTGTTGATAACGAAACCGAATCGGAATATAATGCAAAAACAATCTATTATTAGATCACTGACGTGAATCGCAAATAATATTTTTTTATTTATATTTTCAGATTGCGGTTCATGAATTTCTAAGTGACTTGCTCTCCGTATGTCTACCTGCGTCTTCGGGACTTAGTATAGAACAAACATTAAAAGCCTCACTTGAGAAGTGAAGGCTAGGAGTGCCGCGAGTTTTAGTACGGTTGTGCAGTGCATCGTAATAGGGCTGGCAGGTGGCAAAAGAGTCGGTTTAGATGCAGAGATGCTGGAGCGCGGCATGGCGGGGGCCCCGCGGCGTCCCACGGAGCGCCTGGGGGTCGAGGAAGCGCAGACTCTGCTGTTGGCGCCTCGCTCCGCCGCTGATCCTTCCCCTGGTAGCGATAACAACTCCACAAATCAGCTGCTCGACCAGACTCCAGACACCCTTACTGCCGCGAGCGGAGGTATGTAATTATAACCTAAATATTAATGTACTTCTAAGACGTACTGTTATATATATATACAAATATATAATACAAAGCTCATAGAAGTGACATATATTTGTACTTGTAGTGTCAAAAATGTTTTTGTATTTGCATTCTTGGTTAGCGCCCTGTTGAAATTTGAGCATGAAATGATTCTTAGATTAGTTATGACAGCACTTGGTTATTTTTATGAAATGTACGACTTAAATCATCGTGCAACTATTGAATTATTTGTTTTGTATAGAATGAATGCATTTGTATAGTATGTATACTCCTCCTTTGCCAACTACTGAAGTGGCAAAATTAACTGCTCAAGTTTAAAGTGCAGAACATCCATTGAAGATGACCCCAGAAGTGTCACTTCAGTTACTCAAAAAAGTATGATGTCATGACTACATGACTCGCAAGTAAAATTGCGTGAAATATCAGTGTCCTTGAGTATAATTTCTGGCTGTATATTTGCTGATTTTTTCAAGTTTCAAATAACTGTTTAATCATGATGATAAAGATATTTTTTGTATCTATTTATTTGTCATTACAAATAAGTTTCTAGATAGTCGTGATTTGGGATGATAGGGATATATTTATAAAAGAGAAAAACAATTAACGGTAATTTTAACTTGATCGCAAAGAAATCCTGTTCCTTCATAACAATTCTCCGACTCATTCGTTATTATTTTGTCCTTCTGTTGATTGTCCATGTTCCATACTTTCTATTTCTGACCACTTCAATATGTTCTTATAACTAAAGAATCTGTGCGTGGAAGAGATTTAGCTAAATAAGGAGTGTATAGTTCGGCTATAGGTGTCTATTTTCAAAATCTCTTTAAGATGGGGATGTTTGTATGAAATGTATTAAGACCAAGCATATTGAGTAGAAAAATAAATAATATTCTATATTCCTAATTATATTAATGTTATGAACTCTTTTATACCCTATGTACAGGGTGGGGCGTAAAAATCTCTCACATTTTTAAATAATGTCAATATTTCTAAAAATCATATTAAATAAATGGTGGCCACCGTTGGCAATACATTGCTAAATACGTTCTCATAAATATTTTACTACTCATACTTTTCTTCACATTCTCAAGATAATTGAGTGCAGTGTTTGAAAACCTTTTACTTTTGGTATCTCTGATACAGAAGCAATCTAAAATCTGCTGTAAAATTTCCGCACTTAGAGCTTTGTAGTTGGCATGATCTTAGAGCCTACGTCATAATATAAGGACAGTTTTAAATTGCCATGCAGAATCCTCTAAAACTCTGACTTAATGTTTCTATAAACCTAGTATGCTTGTAAGCAAAACGCCTTGGCAATTTTTGAATGAATGCTCTTACTGATTTTTAATTTTTTAACGTTCTAAAAGTCCTATATATGGAAAATTGTTGTTTTTCAATGTGGATCCAGTTGTCTGAATATTAGAAATTCATAGCAAAAGCGTGTACGGAACGCTCTGCGTTGTTATCACACATTGATTATTTTTAAAATACGCTTGAACAACAAAGACCGATGTTCACTGATTCAATTCTATATGACAGGAATACACAAAACTAGTCTAGGTTGAAAATGTATCTATATATTTATGTTACACATACATATATGTATGTAATTATGTATAATATACGTTTATTCGTGTTTTAAGTCACACTGAACTAAGCTATGATAACAGTAGAGTGATACAATGCGATATGTATTAAAACATCAGTTAGGATAAGAGACTTTGAATATTTAAACACACCAAACTATTCGCCCACTATTCATTATTATAATATTTATTAAACTATGCCTATAATATTCATTCAAGAATGATGATAGTAATTTTTATCTATATAGTAATATAAACTATGAGGATGAATATAAAATATATAAAAAATCATCTGAATATATTTATCTATTTAAATTAAAAATATAAAAATAATAACAATGTATTAGTGAAATATTTACTTTCACAATAGTATATCAATTTATTTTTAGATAAAAAACTAGATTAAAATATATGCTTACAATGATTTTAGTTTTACGTTTAACCGTGTTTATAAAATTAAATTATATAAATTCAAGTACTGTTTTTGTCAGGAAACTATTAATTTTACAATAAATACTCGATGTTCTTGCACTAATGAAAATTGATAATATATTATATTAATAGATCAGGAATATATTTAAAAAATAATAAATGGTGACACGTGGTTGAAATTTTCTTGAATTGAATGTATTGAACAAAATCATTTTTTGTTCTCAATACAATGGAATAAATACACACAAAAATATGTTCTAAAACTACAATTAAATTTTCTTAGAATATTAATAATTGTAGAAAAGCCTATATTCGAATGCAAAAACCTTAATAAATAAATTCAAAATAATTTTATATACCAATTATTTTTAGAGTTTTTTTTATAACATAAAAATATGTAAATTTTATTTTGTAATTTTTATTAAAACTGTATTTTACTATTCATCATAACTTAAAGTGTATATTCAAATATTTAATCGTTTCCAATTTAAAATTCTAGTAGTTGAAAACAAGGAATATTTTGAAACTCGTTGTGATAAATAATTTAATTAAAGGTATTCATACCTGTATATATTTAAGTAAAATTGACAAAATTTTATGAATAAATGTAACGAATCCACTGGATTTATATTTACTAAGTAGTTTTTATGTATTTATTTAAATTGTGTTTACCCCGTTGTAACGCATTGGGTTAACGCCTGTTATGTTGCAACGGAAGCTTTAAAATAAATAAATATTATATCCCTACATATAATTTTATTTTTTAAAATAGCTTGTATTTTTCATTCTTTGTGTTTAAATGGTTTTAACGATTGATAAGAAGAAAAATTAAGAATTTGAGAAAAGGGTAGTTTTTTTATTTAACATGACATGATTGTATGTTATGCACAGATTGTAAAGATACATGCTTTCAAAATTGTCGCAAGGATACTTGAATTTGGGTGTTGTTTATTATTTTGTATATCCACCAGATCTCATAATTGTAAACGGTATTGTAGTTTATCGAAAATTATTTTAGTTCATATTTTTAATGTAAATAATGCTCTTATTAAAAGGTAAGGCGCATATTTAGTTTTCACATATATACCATTAATAAACGGTTGAAATTAGCCAACGGCAAGATAGCAAATCCTAACTAAACTAGTGGTTAAGTTCCATTAATTATTAAAATTAGCAGTATCGCGATAATCCTCTCACTTAATAGTAATAGCCTTACCATATAAAGGCGCCTTTTAACAAGCAAGACAATTCCCTGATAATGATTTTTCTTAATCTATGTTCCATAAACCACTTACCAACATGGTTTTCTTTAAATAAATAATTATTTATAAACACATAGATAATTTAAAATGTATGTAAAAATAATATGCTCCTGAACCTAGGAATCTAAATAATTATCTTAAAAAATAACTGTTTTCGAAATACAGATTTAATATAATATTAACGACAATTTATAATCGACACATATTTTCATTATTTTATTATATTGTAATTTATTTATAATAAATACATTCCAAGTATCAAATTCTCTCATGTGTTAAAATGATAAATGTATCTAACAAAGCCATCAGGATGTAGTTGAAAACGTAACAAGAAAAGGTCTTCCGTCAATTAACCCTTTCCATTCATCCAGAAAAAAATACGTCTTATCTCCGAGTGCTATTTCTGAGACGAAAGTATATGCTGTCGTATAATTTCCCTTGTTGGCACAAAGGTATCTTGCAACATTATTAAAATAGCATTGTATGACACTGACAAATGCTATACGGGTCATATTTTGATCCGAGTTAAATGCGACAAAAGTAATATTCTTTAATTTAAAATGTAAATATAAGAAAGCATTAAAGCTTACACCACCACACAATGATGCAATGTGATGCGACATTTGTTACATGATACTATAATAGATCAATTGGGAGCGTTGTTAGGGTCTAAATTTAATGTACTGTATAGATTTACAACATATTCTCTAATGGATAATATGATACAATAAAATGTTTACATTTTAAATAATAAAAACACTAACCAAAAATAAATGTTGAAATCACTACAGTATTTTATAAAATAAATACCCATTATATTAAAGCAGAAAATATGATAATTATAATATTGCAATTTGCGTTATAGGACGTGAGCTAATTCTCAATTTCGTAAACCTAAACAGAGCGTGATGTTTTCGTTGTGTCAGACACAAACAGAAACGTCAAAATATAGTACTTGATATCGATAAATATATGGCGTTTTTATATTGCTTGTATAATAATTGATTTATGTAAGAAGAACGCGAAAAGTCGCAAATTCTACTGAACGTGAATTATTCACGAAGCGCCTCGCAGTTTCGGATTCAATTGCAAACAAATAAATTACTCACTACTTTAATCTGGTAAAATATAGATATATTATATTATATTAAATATTATTATGTAACAATATAGAAATATAATGTGTTTAGATAATCAGCAATATAGTACTAATTCGTTAACGAGCATTTCAAGCAAAAATAGTTTTCATTATATTTTTTTTGGAACGTTATTTTAATAAATATACACAAGGATTGGTTTTAAAAACGAGCAATACTAACACCAGTTTGGTTTACGAGAAGAGCGCTCAGTCATAGAGCAAGTTAATTGCATCACAAGTGTTATTGATAAAACGATTGAAATAAAAACATATTCAGCAATATTCCTTACTGTCACTTCAGATTTTGATAATGTGGTACATAGGTTTTTATTTAAATGAGAAAGCCTTCACTTAAGCCATATAGTTTATTGATACAATGATTCAGATTTATGTCTTATATGAAGTCACACGTTTTATATAATGTATAGGGTTCATAAATTTTTACACTCAATGAAGGGATTAAATCGACAGTTCTAAAAACGGTCGAAAAGCTTTTAGCCAAAAATATACAATATATTTTAGTGTTTTCTAATATTAAACGCATAAATTATAATATTTGTGAAAGATTTTGATGAACGTAATAATTATTTACTTTATTGATAGTAAAGTGGCATTATCAGTACTACGATTTTTTAGACTTTTATGTAACAGTAACAGTTAAATATGAATTTACCAGTGAATGGATTAAAACACATTGATTTTCTTACCTTCTATACAAATATGATTCGTTAATGTATTTTTGTGAAATGTCTCGTTTAAAATCTGATAATTTTAAAATAGAATTTCCTTTTTAGGAGACCTATTACTATGATCTATGTTATAGATATATATCTTCATCGCTTATTACATAACCATTACAAGCAGATAATTACGTAACATATCCAATCTATTCGTAACTGGAATATGGGTTATATTATATTACGTGAACTTGCCACAATTTGCAATCTATACGAGATTTTACATATACTAACATACGACTATACAATAATCTGTATAGAAAGTTTTTACTTGTAATATTAATGTAGAGATTTTTCAGGTTTAACAGCAGATTAGTATGCTAATTTTAAGTATAAATAAAAAATCAATAGACATAAAAAGTTATTTATCTGGATACTGATTCAAGAAGCTTAGAACTCAATGGCTACTAAATTGTCAAGCTTGTTCTATAAACTTCTTCATGATTCTGATTTATTAAGACAGCATAATATCATTGATTTACTATAAATAATTTAAACTACTTTAAAATTTATTAAAAAAAATAGATTTAAGGCTTCACCTGTGTAACATGAAATATTAGATTAATATAAAATATTTTTATTTATGCAAATATTATTGATGGACTGGCAACTTTACATTTGTCATCAATCACGCACGGATATATCTTATTGAAAGTTTGTGATCGTGACTATGCATCGTTTGTTGTTAACAAGAAACTTTTTCCGTTGTTTGTACGTAAGGCTTATAATTTATAACCGCGTTGAGTGAAGAACAAACTGCTACATTACCTGGGAATTCGCGAAATGTGCTCTCGTATAACGGTGACGATTATTAGTTGGTGCACGAATAGCGAGTTTTAAGCTTTGTATAAAAAACCCACGAAGTTTTAACCGCTAATTGGTTGCTGTGCGAATCTCGCATTTAATCCATAAGCCGAGAAACATTACCACGATGTATCACATTACAGTTTTTTTAGGTCAAATGTGCTTTTGTAACTCTAGTTACGGTGTCGTTGTAAAAAATACTTACCGAAAGTTTTCTATATTTTGTATACATGTTTTAAAAATACTACTTTTTATCTATTTATTTAATTAAAATAGATGTATTGCAGAAATAGTGCAATAAAATAAATGTTTTTTTTTGGATATACATAATTAAAATTAATTTCAACCGAGATTATCGAAGTCACGGATCATCTTACTATAAAATTAGGGGTTTAAAAACCTCAGAAAAAACCTTACAGGAACGCTTAAATCTGTAGAGCACAATACAATTCGGAATTTTTACAGTTACTTTGAAACAAAAATCATGAGAAAGTGGACAAAATTGCGCAATAATATTTATGAGATTGGGGTTATACGATTCGGTCGGTCGATAAAGGAATAATGTTCTTGTCGATCGACCTCAAGAGTCAGCTGATTCAGTTGAGTTGGACTATTGATTTAGGCCTTCTCAACTTTGGGGTGATCGTACATAATGCCTTATTAGCCATAAATAACGATATTGAGACTTTATACACAATGACTATTTTTTGTTTCAAAACTAGGTCTATGATTTATAAAGTCGATAGCGCGCTTATCCATAAAAGTGCTCACCACTCTCTCCATTTTCATCATTTTCAGAGTACTAATATTAGCTGATATTTTCCATCAAGGCGCATTGTTTCTGAATAGATCTATTGCTAGCTTTATTGGTTCTGGGAATTATCCAGCGATGGATTTTATCCAAAATTTAATAATTACCTTTAACTAAAATTATAAAAAAAAGTTTAACATTTCCTTGATAAAAAAAATATTTAAATAAAAATGTAGTATTTGTTCATCTACAAAAGTATATTTTAAAATATTTATTTATAGGGTGTTTCATCGCGATTTAGACTTACTATTAAATTTTTCTGCAGTGATGCACCTGCCATGATAGGAAATTAATTTTAAATTTGTGATTATATCAGGTACATCACTTGCAAATAATTAAATAGTTATGTCTTAATTAAACCCAAATTTCAAATAATAAATAATGTTTTTTTCGATGTTTATTACGCAAATTTAAAATTTGATTTTGGTAAACTTTGTATGTATTTATTATTTTTACTGCAACATTTTTTTATTGTTCTTTTTAAGTAATAACGTAATTTTAGTTATCTTTGATGTAACTTTTTTTACAAAATATTCTATGAAAAAAGTATACACCAATTTGTTTTATATTTATTTATTTGTTATAAAGCTTAGCTATTATTCTAAAAATATACTTATAATGATCTAGTAATGAGTGCTACAATAATGTGTACACATATTTTTTTTAAAGTCTTAATCTTATTTAAATTTCATTATGTAAAGTCACGTAATAGCACAACGCCTCTTAAGAAGCGAAAACCTTATTATGTATTATTATATATATGAATGTATGTATAAACTTCTCGTTATTATTTAAATGCGCGTGTATATGTGTGAGCGTATATTAAATACACTTAAAGTAATATATGTGGAAATTTTGAAGTTTTTATTACCAGAGATCGATTAAAGTTGAGTTACGAAGACGAGAAATTAGTTTTGAAAGCTTGAACGTTTAATTAAGCAGATGTTACGTTTGATTGACGGCCAGGTGAGATTAACACTTCAAAAACTCACAAAGATAGGGACGTTTTTTAATAATAAAAAATAAAGAAAAAATGTAATTACTTGCTAAGCTATTTTATATTTTAAATATTGATTGATAAATTCAATTTTGATAAATATAGTAGTTATATTTAAAAAAAATTCTGGATAGATATATGCACAAATTCAATTGAACAATTTTAAATGAAAAATTTTTCAATTTTAGGGGTTGCATGATTGGTAGAATAGAGAACTGACAGTGATTTTATATGTAATTGTAACTTGCACCAATATATTTATTTTCTAAGGGATATTTAAATAGAAATAGAAATGATGTATAAAAGCAAAGCGTACAATGTAAAAATTCAAAGTATAATATAATATAACCAATAGTTGTTATATATTATATATATAGCAATAAAATTTATAATTTAAGTCAATAATATTTTAATACTAATAGTATTTTAAAAAAATTTTATCTGTAGTCTAAAACTGTTTCTTAATTTATATTAAGTAGATTATTCTGTATTTTTTGTCCGTATTGAACAATTATTATTATACTTAATGTTAATGAAATAAAAATGTGTTATAAAAATAGAAGAGTTTTTCGTTCACATAGCAATCGAGCAAAGACGTAATGGAGGTTTTCGTTTCATACATTTTTATTTTCATTTTTTGTGGTATATTTGTATGTGTCCGAGCATTGAAAAGACTGTATAATGAAAAGAAAACTTTCTACATTTTCTACGGTGAATTCCGCTCTTCTCGTTTCGATCCGTTTTCATGCGAGTTTTGCACACCACAGTTGTATTGTTTGTATTACATACATGTTTTTTTTGTATATTATAAAAGCTACCAAAATCCACCTTAAGTGTGATTGATTGAATTTTTTTGAGTAAATTGACATGACGGCCGTGAAACCTTCACCCTTTTGGGCTTATTTTGAATAATAAGTCACTTTTGGTTTTTGTGTATTGGATTTGTCCGTGGTTTTAAGAAGACTTTGCTTTCAGTTATTAAATAAATTTTATACATAATGCGGTCAATGATTTTGACATTTGATATTTATTCTGAATCGATTTTTCTTTGTCATGGTATTGTAAAGCGCGTATTTTTTTAACAGCAAGGTAATAAAAATTATTGCCATCTTTTAATGTTGTTAAAAATTACGAATGGTTCAAATCGAGGATACAGTTTGTTAAATTGAGTGACTAGAGACATCTGTGAATTTATTTATTTTATTTACATTACTCGTATTGTTCTTTAGGTATTCTTGTGAAAATAAATATTAATAAAATAATACTTTATAATAATGAATTTTTATATTGTATTATATTAGAAATTTATGTTTTTTACGCAGCATATCTCATATTAATAAAAAATCATATTTAATTTATAACATTTTACCTTAATTATTAAACTATAAGAATCATTAATATTTATAAATAAATTAGTAAAAGAATCGTTAATAAAATCTTAGCTGATAAGCATTTTTATTTTCACAACTGTACAATAATTTTAAGTATAAACAATATTGCAATTACAATTAACTTTGAGATCTAGAATAACATGTCGTGTTATCATTATAAATAAAATGATGTTATTAAATTATTATTAATATGGTTTAATTTATTGTAAATTGCTTTTATCGGTTTCTATTCTAGTGTCAAACCTTGACCTATTGTTGGTTTCGTAGACATAATAAAAACGTGGTGAATTTAATATTATCAATAATTTATCTGTACTCCTCAAACCATTTTCAATGCATGATTGTTTTAAATTATACATGTATTAAAAAAAACATGTTAAATTGGTTATTGTAATATCGACATATTAAGGTTGTATATTTATTTTAATATTTTAGAATTCTCCTTTCAAAGATAAATGTGTTCTTTTTTCACTTTTACATAAGGCAACCATAATTGGGGATACGATTCACTGAGTTCTCGCAGAAAGTTGTATGTCGCTAAGCATTTCTTTAAAATACTGAAGGGTAATGTCGACAGTCAAACTATTCTCGAGGAATTCCAGTCTTCGAAAATCATGATCGCATCCTCTTCTGATCTTCAATTAAGACAGGGCGTCCACACTAGCTGACTCGCCTATGATTGTCGCCATGTGGCTCCTCAATACACTATCATGGCACATTTGTATATTTAATGTCAGCTACAAGGAGTTGGTCCGTTTCGTATCATTTAATTTAAATATTTTTTTTACATTTTTATTATGTATTCTATTATATAATATTTTTAGGGATATGTATTAAATATGTCATAATACCTGTAATTTACCTGTTAGGGTAACAATAAATTAATTAATATTTAATAAATATGCAATAAAGCTTCTTAGTAGTTGGGATTTGTTTTGTAATGCGCGCAAAAAATAAGAAGCCTGAGGTCACTGTGTGAGCAACATGTGCATTAACCTCCTCAGACCCAGTCTACATTACAATGTACAATAATATTATTGCTTGTTTTTGAAGCCATTTTAGATTTATTTTCACCGCAACCTTTTAGACATCACAGTGTAACCATAATATATAAAAAAAAACACTATAATATTTCAAAATACAAAAAATAATGCGCATGCAGCTTTAAAAAAATTGTCGACAAAAAAAATATTTTTCGTGCCCTTAATAAAATAATTTAACAAAAATACTATTCATCCGGTATCAGATATGAGGTGGTTAATTTTCGAAATGGTTTGTTTGTTTATGAATTTTGTTAAAATTTAATTAAGCTTGGTTTAAAGCCGGTATTAAGTATCCAAATTGCTTTTGTGTCGTCTCTTTTATTTAGTGCTATTGCTTCTCTATATTTATTTACAATTGTGTTTTTACTTTTTCCTAAAGTTTTGTTTGTATCAAAATTGATATGGTGATTTTCATGTGTGATGCCAATGTGTGGTGTGCCAAGATTTTTTTATCAAAGCATTTTATCGCATTTTTATGTATGTTATATTTTTCTTTGTGAAATCTTACGGTTTGTCTCAACAATGTAAATTTGGTAAACTCCTATCGTCTCTTTCATTCAGTAGAATGGTTCCTATTTTATTATAAGATTTAAAAAAACGTTTTAGCACCCTCTTTGGAAAATATTCACCAAATCTTTTCGTATGGTAAATGTGAAATACCATTAAACTTTTTATTTTTATCTATTTTTTATTATTATGAATATTAGTGAAGCCATTTAATTTTAAGGTTTTGTTGACATTTTTAAATTCCTTTACTTTATGTTCACTATCAGAAAGTTTGTCTGCTCTATGCAATAGGGAGGCTGCTATGGAGTTTAGTTGTGAAGGATGATAGTGAAAATTAGCATTTAAATAGCGATTTGTATGTGTTTTTTTCTATTCACCTTTTATTGCTCAGTCGTATTTATAATTATAACCCAGGCTTTTTCCAAAGTGGGCAGCCCTAGACTACTCTAAAAAATAGATTGACTACTACCAAACAACATCTTTTTAATAATCTATTCGTACCTGAAATATAGACACTTCCAAATTAAGATTTAAACTGTACCAAATATAATCGGGTGTGCCTTAGGGCAGCGTTCTTGGACTGATGTTGTATCTGTTATACACGATAAATCTTCTACAGGCGAACTCAACGCTATGGCGTCTAATACTGACCCAAAGATAGCATTAAAGATAAATATAATGAGAGTATATTTATCTGCAGCTTATAAACGTGTTACTTTGTCTAAAAAAGAATAAATATTGCTGACACTAATTTAATAAATATTTTTTTATTATATTAGCAATTGAATTGTTGCAATATAGAGATTAATAATTTATTAAATTGAAAGTAAACATTAGTTACTAATGCTATGATTCAGTTCATTGATTAAAACATAGTTTGAGTGCATTCAATTATATGTGTATAATATATAATATGTATTATATATTCATTAATATGGCGTATATAAATAAAGAAAGACAGTTTCGATGAATATATTTATAAAAGTATAAATTAATTACCATTCTTGGTCCAATTCCAATTTAAATTCTCGCCGCAATATTTTAATTTAGATTATCAAGTTAAGTAATGAAAAACTTTTTAACGTCCATATAAAACCAAGTATTATATTATTAGATCGTTGTATATGAAATATCGGTTATATTGTATATTATTAAACCATATTATAAGTACTTTGCATTCCTGCCAAATAATATTTTTTATTAATCACTCATTAGCTCGTTAAATTGAGTTCTTTGTGTTTGTGTAAGTGTATTTTTATTACTTCTTTACGGTTTTTGCGCTTTACTGCTACTGAATAAAAACACTCGTTTTATTAACCCTCTGATCTTCCGCTTTAATATCTAAACTACTCGTAAATACAATACGAAGAAAGCTTTGCTTTTACTATCTGACCATTGTGAGATTAATTTATTCTGTTGTATGTGCTGAACGAGCGTCATGAAACGTTTATTCGTTCAGAACCATAAATTAAATATTCACTATCGGTTCTGTCGCCTAAACTCATGCATTGTATGTACGCAATTATATTCTTAAGCTTAACAAAATATAAATTAAACATTTATACGAAAATTTTAAAGTTTATTAAAATAAAATAAAAATGTGTAGCAACACATTGAGTTTTATAGCGTAATATTTATTATTTATTCACTGTGTATCAGAAATTCAATCTCATTGACATTCAAAAATACAAAATAATTTATGTGATAAGATGATAGACATTTTAAATCAAATAAAACCTTTTATTCATGCAAGCATGAGATTTATTTTATTTTATCTACTGTGGCATATTTTTATGTTTTATGAAGAGTTATTTTTAATATCCAAAATTATTAAGGCTCTACGTACCCACAAATAGGACATATAGGATCAAAACCAAAACAGTGAGATTAAAATTAGCGCTTTTAATATAATTATTAATTCGTTTGACTACGATTTTCATAATCTCACGAATAAATATCGTTATAAATGATCAAAATAACCGAGCTTGGTCGTGCACATTGACATTTATTATCATTTTTAATTATTAAAATATATGTCACTAATTTATAGATTGATTTTACTAATGCTAATGACTGTGACTGTCATGTTATAACGAAAGATTTACAATAAAAATCTAGTTTTGCTTTAAAAATATTATTCACACAAACGTTCTATCCTGAAGCATACTATATACTATCGCGTTTTATATATTTAATTAGTATATTTATATTATCATAAATATTATTACTTGGAGAAACATAATAACGTTTAAAATGAGTTGATACTTTTTGCAATTTTTATAATCGGCTCAATGTTTTCTTGAACAAAAATAGTATCATGAATCGCCAGTTTAAGAGTATGTGCCACACAACTCGTAGTAGCGATTAATACGTGTCCAGTGAAAACAATGATTACGGGCCTCATGGTAAAAATGGTATTATAGTGTTGTCGGCTCAAACGCATTTGCGTTATGACTAGAGTCTCCAATTACTCGAACCATCAACTACTCGAGTATCGAATATTAAAATTTTAAAATACTCGAGTACTCGAGTACTTTCGAGTATTTACCAAATGTACCAAAATAGCTATTATTCAAATTCGTGCACATATAAATAAATAAATAAAATACTTAGTATGTTAATTTTTACAATTATTTTAACTTCACGAGCATACTTTTTAAAAACAATAATGCAAAAAGTGTCTCGAATTTAATATTACTGCTAACCTTTGGTTTTAATATTCCCGTTATGGAAAAAACCCTTTCCATTGCTGTTTATGTTGGTCTTATTGTCATTAACGCGTTGGATAAGGCTTCTAATTTATATCTGTTCGCTTTTTATAGATATAAAATTTTTTGAACTCTCTTTTTATGTTCTCTTCTTTCATTCCCTTCTCTGCTTTTCTCTTATTTCCTTCGACTATTGACAAAATAGCATTTTGTAATTCTTCTTGAATAGATTTTTTTTCTTAACAATATACAATATTCTACTCCTTCTGATTAATGCAAAGAATTTAAATCTATATCCTTCGAAGATGTATTTGGGTGAATCCCTTTCACTCTAGAGCTAAACGGTTTGCAAAGAACTGGCTTTACTTTAAATGCCTTTAAAACACACAATTGTTTTGATTTATATTTTAAGCTGAGGGATCAGTATAAACAATTGACAACACTTTACGCTACAACTGCATAGTCATAAAACCTAAAATTTTTTTTGTTGATATTTCATATTGTTCATTGCCATAAATTAGATAAGTCGGGACTGTCGAACATAAAACACAAAAGAAATTTCTCCGTCGTACCCACTAACATAGCCGACGACCGGAACTATGCAACTATGGAACTATGAAAAAATTATACCTGATAGTAACCGCTCTAGCTCGGGACTTCGGACATACACGCCAAATAAAAGCAAGACGTTAACCTTTACCGGACCGAGTTAAAGTTATTTTTGTTTCTGAAATATTTAAAAAAAAATTAATTTCGAGTATTAATCGAGTAATTTTCAAAATACTCGATTATCAAGTACTTGAAAAATAGACAAAAATACTCGAGTATCGAGTACTCGATTACTCGAATTGGAGACTCTAGTTATGACGTCACATTGCCGCAGTCGTTTTTTTCTTTGTATAAAATATCCTTTTTTAGTATTTTTTAGATATCGCTGCTATTCTAATTATTATTTATATGTATCTCAAATTCCTGGTATAATGACATCATAAACTTTCGTCGTCACATAGGTCAAACCTGTGTAAAATATATATATAATTACGGCGTAATAAATTTAATAAAACACAGAACCATTTAACCATCTGAGCTCTAATTTCGAAAATATATTTTAAAAATAATACATTTTTTATATTCAATTGTTGAATATTCATTATGTTAATCGATTTAAGGCTATTCTTTTGTTGTTGTTGTTGCATAGCAATGCCACCAAAATAAGAAAATATTGGTCGTCGAATAAATATCAATTGCATTGGATCGAATATTGCAAGATTTACGCGGAGCGAACAGCCATTCGGTGATGCGCTAATATTATTAGCAGGTAATTTTTGTCAGACATTACCTGTTATTCCACGTTTAACACCAATTAGGTGCGTGTTTAAAAGCATCAAATTTGTTAAAACGCATTAATAAATTTACATAGACGACCGTCATGCGTGTTCAACTGCAAAACGATGCTTCTGCAGAACAATTATTGGATATTGGAAATGGCAAAATACAATTGATAAATCAAAAAGTTGCTTTAAATAGTCACACACTCAAAAGAAGAATTGATTCAATGCGTATTTCAATGCAGCATTACAAAAGTCATCAATGGTTAAGTTAACGTGCAATATTAGCTGCAAAAAAGGTGGATGTAAATATTATTATTATCATTATTCAACATATGTTACCAGGCGAAACATAATGAGGTACTAATTTGCTCAATTTTAATCCTAAATTTTCACTGTTTATGATACCCAGATAATTACTTTTTTCAGTAACAAATCATTTATAACGCTAAAGCCGCATACAACTAAATAACTATGACGATGGGAATGGTAACAGTAATTTTCTGGCTAAGCTTGTCATATTTGGATATTTTGTTTCTATCTCGATACAAAGCTACGCCATTGTATTCATAGCTACATCGTAGTTCTACATCTGCAGCACATTGTGCTATATTTTATATTGGTATGTGATTTTTATCTAAATATATTTTGGTTTATTGTATATATATGGATGTATATAATTGTCAATATATCTTACATAATCCTAAAATACAGCCGCACTGTCTCTTAACGTTAATTTATCTATCTTTATAAAGAATTTTCTTGCTTTGTGTTTCTACATATTATCTCATCTATTATCTAACTAGCAGTGCTTTTGCTTAGTGACATTTCTTTCAGATCTTTATCATCTAGTTCCAATTTTTTTTTGAGAATACTTGATATGGCTAGCTTATTTAATTCCTTCCCTACAATATGATTTTTTCCAAATTTAACTACGAGCACAGATATTTTATTACTAGCTTCTAGAGTACGACTTTTGCTAGTATTACATCTAGAGAACCCCTTTTCAAATTTCTTCTTTATGTTCTTAAATTGCTGCTTTAAAACGATTATTTTTCATAGATTTTTTGGTCATAGTGATCACTCAACGGAGAGAATGATATACGAACATCACGAGTAACTGATATGAAACCGAAATTCAAATAATCATCTGAATACTGACCAACTTTTTTCTTGCTTTTACTACTCATTTTGTGCAATGAGGTGAGTTAGAAACTATAATTAAAATAAATTTATAAACTTTACAGAATACAGAATTGAATTCGAAAATTTTAGCACGCGCCATGCTGACATTTGCGCCTTGAATTTGAACCTTGCCCCACCGGTGGGGCGTATGCCCCATGTTGAGAAACTGCACTATTTAATGTCAGCTACGAGGAGCTGGTCCGATTTTTATCATTTAATTTTAATTTGTTTTTATTGTTTTCTTTCTTCTATAGTACAGTAGGATGCCATATTAATCGAGGCGCCTATGAAAAAAAATCGCTTTTACTATATTCATAAAAAAATATATCTATGATTTTAGACACAGTAAATATTATTTATTATTAAGAACATTTTAACACCATATTTATTATTTTTTTGCATTTAATTATATTTAAACATTATCACATAAAAAGTGAAAATTTTGTAATACCGTTTTTTTGTCGTAACTACACCTTGTATACGTCGTGACATACTTTCAATTCACATTTTTGCATTTTGTCTTAGCTCAGGAGAGTGATACCACACCCGTATGAGAGCTTAGATGACCTGCTGCTTGTTTATAATCACCCCCTTGCCCCGCCCTTCGTGGGCTCTCACAGGCTTTCAATAGAATACATGTTAAGAGAATTCCTTGGCCATGACAAAACCTGCACGTTTTTTACAGCCAGGAATGCAGTGACACTCCTGGTTTTATGGCAGGGTGTGGATTTGTGCATGAACATAAACTCCTGCCCACCAGGAAGCTATTCTCCGACTTGAGGCAGGAACTGATTTTCCAGTACTTGTCCTGCTTCATAGTCCCTTACACGATGTAGAGGCGCCTTATCCCCTTGGAGAAGATGACTGAACACACCATGATACTGACAGGGTGTGTGGCGTCGTCTGACGTACGTTGATTTATCAGAAAAGCACACCTGAAAAAATACCATATTCACAAAAATGGAATTTTTAAAAGCTTAAAAACCAATAAAATGATTCTAGTCTTCAATAGTCATGTGCTTGTGTGCTTTGGCCCATTCCAGCCGCTTTTTTCTCATAGCTACCATGAAGCAAGATTTTTTAGCTGGACTATGACCCTCTGGACAATTCTTTTGGAGACTGATGCCTTTTTCGTTGTATATCAAAAGAACTCTATTTGAAAATTTGGAGACAGAAATCTCTGATTTTGCGGTCAGTACGAGGTTTGGTGATTCGCTTTCTGCTACATTTTCCAATACAATCCACTTCTAAGAGCAGGTTTTCGTCGATTTTTTCTTAATCCTGTTAACCACAGGCTTCGAAACGCATACAGTGGCTGATATTTTCCTTTGGGAATGTTTAGTGTTCAATAATAATGTCTTTATTATTAAACACTAAACATCCTGGCCATACCTAAAAACACAATTTTAGGGTTAAAATGGCAAAACTATTAATTAAGTTATGAACAATAAACTTAATAAAGTTGATAGATATTTAATAATTACTTACGTTTTGATATAACTAAACTGTTATATATCGTTAAAATAATTATTATACATTTATTTATGATACGTGTAATTTTGTATTTAACACTTTGCTAGTGCTGCCACTTCTTAAAAGTGTCAGTAGTGATACCAGCAGCAAAAATAACGAATAAATGACCATCAAAACCAGGTTATTTAAAAATAGAGGCATTGTAAACATGAAATTTTTTAATATATATGTTTATATTCACTTGTTTTTTTATTATTTTTAGCTGCCCTACTCCTTGAGCAGCCTCGCGAGTGGGGAGCAGCTGGAAGATACCTGGTGCGTAAGCAACGAAGACACGCCGGCAGGGCCACTTTCCAAGGACAAGTGTACAATTTTCTGGAGAGACCAGTCGGCTGGCGCTGTTTCATCTATCACTTCTCCGTGTAAGTAAAGCGCTTTGCAAATCTATTTCACATTTACCGTCTTATTGTACATCTCCCTCCCACCCAATACGAAAATTCGATATCGACATCGGCCGGACTATTAGACGCTGTGAGATAAATTCTAGCCGTCTCGTTTATATGGCGTTGAATGCAAATGCACTTTGTCGTGTGTCGGCAACGACGTCACCATATACACAGAATGCATCTGCCATAGCACCACAAAGTGTAGTGTGCATCTACTTACTACGTATATGTGAATAAAGTTACACTGCTAAAATGTCGTGTTTAAAGACGAATTTTTGAAGCGGTGACTTTGTGGAACGTCGACGAAGCGCGCTACAGATAATAATTTAATAATCTGCACGTGCATTGTATATGCCTTTCTATAAAACACTCATTATGTGTATATACTGAGATTGTAAAATGAAATTGTCGATTTAATCAAAACGCTGATGTAGTTGCATAGCCGGCCAGGTTTTCCGAGCTCTTTCTAAAATTTTCGGTTGTGTTTTTCACTAGTAATATTTGATAGCTAACATCTAAATTTACAATGAGTTGAAATGGAGCGTGTAGTAAATAAAGGGTAGCAGTTAGATGGTTCTGCTACAGAACCATCAACTACTCGAGTATCGAATATTAAAATTTTAAAATACTCGAGTACTCGAGTACTTTCGAGTATTTACCAAATGTACCAAAATAGCTAATATTCAAATTCGTGCACATATAAATAAATAAATAAAATACTTAGTATGTTAATTTTTACAATTATTTTAACTTCACGAACATACTTTTTAAAAACAATAATGCAAAAAGTGTCTCGAATTTAATATTACTGCTAACCTTTGGTTTTATTATTCCCGTTATGGAAAAAACCCTTTCCGTTGCTGTTGATGTTGGTCTTACTGTCATTAACGCGTTGGATTAGGTTTCTAATTTATATCTGTTCGCTTTTTATAGATATAAAATTTTTTGAACTCTCTTTTTATGTTCTCTTCTTTCATTCCCTTCTCTGCTTTTCTCTTATTTCCTTCGACTATTGACAAAATAGCATTTTGTAATTCTTCTTGAATAGATTTTTTTTCTTAACAATATACAATATTCTACTCCTTCTGATTAATGCGAAGAAGTTAAATCTATATCCTTCGAAGATGTATTTGGGTGAATCCCTTTCACTCTAGAGCTAAACGGTTTGCAAAGAACTGACTTTACTTTAAATGCCTTTAAAACACACAATTGTTTTGATTTATATTTTAAGCTAAGGGATCAGTACAAACAATTGACAACACTTTACGCTACAACTGCATAGTCATAAAACCTAAAATTTTTTTTGTTGATATTTCATATTGTTCATTGCCATAAATTAGATAAGTCGGGACTGTCGAACAGAAAACACAAAAGAAATTTATCCGTCGTACCCACTAACATAGCCGACGACCGGAACTATGCAACTATGGAACTATGAAAAAATTATACCTGATAGTAAATGCTCTAGCTCGGGACTTCGGACATACACGCCAAATAAAAGCAAGACGTTAACCTTTACCGGACCGAGTTAAAGTTATTTTTGTTTCTGAAATATTTAAAAAAAATTTAATTTCGAGTATTAATCGAGTAATTTTCAAAATACTCGATTATCAAGTACTTGAAAAATAGACAAAAATACTCGAGTATCGAGTACTCGATTACTCGAATTGGAGACTCTAGTAGCAGTGTTCGTAAAATAGCGGTGCAATTACTGCTTGGGCGGGATCTGAAATCCTAGAATCAGAGTGTAATTATTATGTCGTACTATATCATATTCATTAAACGAATAAACTATTAACAAGTTACATAGTATAATTCAAAAACAAAATTATTAAAACTAACGCTCTGTGGCATAATGTAGTATAATATACAATAATTTTCGGTGTGACATTCCATTTATCTCACTAAAAAGTTGGGAGTGAAATATGAAATATTTCTCTAGCGATATGTATATTTATGGAAAGTTTTGCTTTAATTTAATTTAAACAACTGTTATATATACGGGCTCAAGCAAATGTCACTCGCTCGGGTAGCAACAAACGCTGCATCTCCTTGATTATGTTATATATTTGCGGGTACTCGATGAAAATCTGTATTTAGGGGGTCGTCAGACGACTGACCGTATGGTTTGAAGTAATTAGTAGGAATGCTGACGAACAAAGGATATTCCCCTATTTATATGATTATGCTAATTAGATGTAAGAAAAGGGGTGTCCGTGGTTTTAGTCTATAAACAGACTTGCTGGATCAAAACTCGTATGCATACGAAAACAAAGAGTTATATAACAATATAAAACAATTACATAATTTTTTTATTGGAAATAATGTTATTAATAGGGAAGTGTCCTATGATCTGGGGGTATTATCGTATTACTTTCTCTAACACGTGTCTCTTAGACTCAAAAATATCATTCTTTATTAGAGTCACAGTTGACTTGTTGCGATTACAATTATTTTATGACGTTTCAATAAAGTTTATCAATAAACTTTAACTTTAAGCCTATAGCTGATAGTCTCTTAGTTTTATTTAAGACAACAAACTAACCTTCAACATAAAATTAGTGACACTGCATTTTATAGCAATACATATATGTATTATATACATATATAGATCATTATGACGCATTGTGAAAACGTGTTAAGCCATGATGATGAGATTTAAAAATAAACCTTCAATACATTTATAATTAGCATATGCATCATTTTATACGAAGAACAACACAACATATTATATTATGATTACTCATCATAATTAAAGTGAGTCGTTGTACACACATGACACAGGAAATATTCACGAGCGTGTATGAATTTCCAATTGCTTTGTGTCTGAGATTCCATACAGAATGCAGACAGGAAAACTAACTAATGCTAGAGATATACGTTTAAATACTCCCGGTGGTTATATTTTTACAACCAACCCCGCGGCGCAGATAACCGTTCTAGGGGTGGCATCAACTATATTCCTAGACTGTTAGCGTGGTCGTAAACTCTAAAAACCAATTCACCACTGACTATATCAGACTGAATTTCGCTTTTATTGCGAGGTTTTTTTTTGCATTAAAACGCATAAATTTATATGCTGATATTATATGATAGTAAAGGTTAACTTAATCGATGATTGAAAATTGGTTAATTTAGACTTTGATTATATTTTAAAAATGTAATAGGATTTTAGGTTATCCAGTTTTTATATATATTTTTTATTTAATTCTGAAGATTTTAAAATGTTGAAATTCCTGACTCTTATATTTATGAATATGAGCTTTAATAAACTGCTTACCGTTCAGCATTGATAAATATCATGCTGTAATATTTTACTAAAAGCTAGACTCTGTGAGATTTTCTTACATTCTTGGCAATTTGATTATTGATATATCGAATGTGCAGTTTCAAGTAATAAATATTATAATAAGACATCAAATATGCGCACTCACATTTTAAATTATATAATGTATGTCACGCCAGTGCTTAGCATATTAGAATAGAGATCAATAATATAGAATATCCTACCGTGAAATATTCATTACTATTAAAAGTAATACAAGGGAAATTAAATATATATATTTACTTAAAGGAATATATATTTTTTACTTTTACTTGTATTAAGTTTTATGACACTGAGACACACACTGTGCGTTGCGATCTAGCTCACTGTTAAATTCACCTTTCAAAAAATCAATTAAATTTCTGTTTGAGGATCTTTGATTGTCGGTAGAGACGCAATTAATTTTATTGTGCTTCTTCCTAAAATAAAATCTAGTAAAAACAGTCTCGAATCTATCCCGAAAATATTTTCTTAAATATGTCATTTCAGTAAAATCATATCAGAATACATTTTCACCAGTAGATGTATATTTTTACCTGTAAAAGTATAAATTATCTGGCAACTGCTAGTAAATATATATGCTTTTAAGTTTTCTATGTGCAGTAATATATATATTTACATACTATTAATTATTTTTTTACATCTGATGTATAAATTTTACAACGAATATATGCATTTTTTGGTAAAGTTATATTTTCACTAGTATATATGTATATATATGTCTACAAGTGAAAATATAATTTAACTAATAGGCGCAAATATGCTGCTCTAAAATGTCTATAAAACTCAATTTGACAGTTAAGAAACGTCCATTTGCTGTCAAACCCAAACCTAACCTAATGAAAGTTTTAAAACTAATTACAGTTTCAGAACTTTCATCAGGTCAAATACAAGATACAAACTAAGCCAACCCATCTCTCAGAGGAAAATAAGCGAAAGAATAAGTACATCGCATCTCACATATTGCTCCACAGTTGGTCTGTATTTCGATATTACAGTATGTAAAAATATTATAACTATCCTTACTGATATTACTATGGATTTCTAATATAAGAGAGCTGATCAAAGTATATTTAAACCGAATTTTGCTCAATAGGAGAACGCAAAAACAAGTATCACTTCTCAGAAGGCAAAAATTCACGTTAAAAGCAATAAAATCGTGCTGGCGCCGTCGCAGTGGGAACGCTCGGTAACGAGCGTTCCCACTGCGAAGGCGACGGCACGATTTTATTGCTTTTGACGTGAATTTTTGCCTTCTGAGAAGTGATAATTGTTTTTTGCGCTCTCCTATTGGTCAAAATACGGTTTAGATGTGCTTTTTTTGATTCTCACTCGTAATATTGTTAAAAAGTCTGTATTTAAACTTTTTCACCGCGACGGCACGATTTTATTGCTTTTGCCCTCGACTGGAAGTTCACTATATGGCAACACTGAAGTAGATCAAAATTTAGTTTCCAAAAACATCGTTTTCGTAACTAGATAGTTTAGAAAACGGTGGCCACAACTAAATAAAACTTTTCTATTTGAACATCTAAATTGTTATTTTAAAAAACTCATTTTAGAATCATACGGTATTTTTATTATATTATTCAGCTACAGTAAAAATATAAATGCTATGAAAAACGAGGAGATGGAATATTTTACAGTAATTAAAGTTTATGGTATATTAAAATTGTGTAATTAAAATATATGATAGAAGGTAAAAACCTCGACGATTCAGTAAAAATAAGTTATGACAAAACGATCAATTAAAAACAGAATTATTATAATAATAAAACTGTAATGTAACAGGGATTCTTAAAATCTAAAATATAAAGTTGCAAATGAAGTACTTTCAAACGCTTTCATTGTTAATAAGGTAACAGGTGGAGTTTTTAATGTTTTCCTCGTGAAGATAATTGTGAGAAATCAAACTGAGAACATATATTGTTTCTTTGATATTTTTAATCGAATTTAAATAAAATATATAAACACTTTACTGACCTTTTCACGTCGATGATTTTTTTTTTAATTACTGTCATATAACAGTAACATAATAAAATGGCCAGTGCTCACAATTGCCCAGACGTTATGAAGAATCCAAAGTTATCCAATATTGAGTTTATATTTTACTATGACAATTCCAGATTACGTTTCTAATTAGACTTGTAACTCGGCTAAAATATTTCACCACCTTGTATCTAACACTTTTAGACTTTTTTTTATTTATAGCTTTGTCTTTTTTTTTAAGTTTCTTAATGATAAATCAAATTGAAGTCTTGCGTAAACCGCTTGGATTAGTTTTTAACAAGTCTCAGGGATTGTTCAAGAAAATAATAAATGATAGTAAATGATCAAAATAACTTATAAATAATTTAAATATATTTTTTTTTGCTTTCCTAAATTAATGATTTTAAAATCGCTTAAATGATTGTGTATATTTTTTATCATTTTTATTTAATGTATGTTTTTTTAAGATGATTAGTATTCTGATCATTTTAATTTGATTCTTAGTTAAATACAAACAATTATAACTGTACCTTTTATAGATGCAGTAAAATTTCTTATATATTTCCTAATTGAATTAAGATATGCATCATTTTTATTTATTGTTTTTGATATTCAAAGTGACGTTTGATGAATAAAGAAAATACGCCAAGAGCTAAGCATACCAAATTTTGCTGTAAATCCTGCAATTCATTTTAATTAAAATCAAACATAATGTCGCTAACGGCAAAATAAAATATACCCAAAAGTTTTTCGTTCCGAAAGAATGTAACTTTGTTAAACATGCCGATTTAATTAAATCTGATTCGATGCCCTCTGACATTTTTTTATTTAACATTAAATATATTTTAACCATAAATTTTGATAGCAAGTACATATATTGTAGAAACATAAATTTTAAAATCAAATTTAATCGGTACACGAAAAAAAACATTTTTATGTACTTATTATATGTGCGGTGTGAGTGCAGTTAAATTCGATCAATAACGACTTAGCGAAAATGTTTTTTGAATAATAAATATTTTTCGCATTCTATTTATATAACACTAGTTTACCTAGTCTTTTCATATATTATTTAAAGATAATACAAACCTTGACGCAAATAATGTATATTGAATAGAAGAGAATACCAGAATAAAAACTCTAGTTTTTTGTAAGTGATACCAGTATTTTGGCTACATGTTTTATAAATATAAATATTTTTTTTATTTTTCCGAAAAATAAATATGCTAGTTTAGCCATCCAATCTATCATATTATCATATTTTAATAGTAAATTATAGATAGAGTTAATGAATAATATATTAAATCGTATCTTTGATTTCACTTAATGTAAGAAAAATACATAAGGTCAAATAAAATATATTGCTAGAAAAAAATATAATAATTTTCATTACTATCAAATATTGTTTATTTATTCTTTAATATTGATATTGTTTCCTTCAAAGTAGATTCTATCAGATAATATTTACTTATGCCAGCTTTTCTTTCAATGTGCAATACAATTGTGGAATACTCTATTTGGAATAGTCTTGATCAGCGATTTTACTCGTGTCTTTTCTACTGTCGCAAAACCCTATCCTTTCAATGTATTTTTAAATTGAATGCGGTAAATACGG
The DNA here is from genome assembly GCF_051122295.1 of Plectrocnemia conspersa. Taxonomy (NCBI): domain Eukaryota; kingdom Metazoa; phylum Arthropoda; class Insecta; order Trichoptera; family Polycentropodidae; genus Plectrocnemia; species Plectrocnemia conspersa. The sequence goes on from NW_028277173.1 coordinate 17,224,293, forward strand.
TGGTTACATAATTACAGTTTTATAGTTATTAATCCAAAATTCACAAATTAGTAGTGCAGTTTATTTGTATTGCCTCAAGCAAACAGCGTGAAATTATTAACCATACGAATTTGTAGTAGACTGTCAGTAAAAAGAACACGATAAGGATCCTACAAATATAATTAGCTATCACTCCATTAATTTATTATCGTCATTTAGTAAAATATTTAAAAAATAATCATTATGCGTTTAAAAGAATCTTTTAGAAATAAAATGATTAACAAATACTTCGACTTCCGCGAAAATCACTCGACAACATGAAATTAATTTGACATAATTTTATTGTAAAAAAATACGAGTATTTTTTATTATGAAAAAGAGCTTTCGACATGGTTTGGCGGTTTGATTCACAAACTACAAATATAAGATCGCCGACTATAATATAGTTTAATATGCTTATTCCTAAGAAGTAGAAGCTCTGTTGTTTTACTAAATAATGAACACTCGATACCGCGTAATATTCCAGCTGGTGTTTCACAGGGAAGTTTATTCGGGCCGTTTCTCTTCTTATTCTATACGTAGAATATACCAAAATAAAAATACGCGTTTATCTGTACGCTGTACGCTGATAATACAGCTATTTTACAGTGCTCACGGTCTTAAACCAATCGAGAATAAATTACAGATATATTTTATTACTTTAATAAATATTTCAAGAGGTGATAAATTAATATTTCATTCTATGTAATAACATAGAATGAAAATTTAGCGTTAAATACCTAAGCCTACATCTGGAGTTCAAACTTAAATTTGATACATCTTGTAACTTTGCTCTAAATGGCTTGCTGCAATTCCGGACCCCAAACCGATATTTAATAGAAAGAGCGCTCATTACAAAAAATAAATTCTTGCTCAGTCTGAAGTATCACTAGTTATACTACTTTTTTTAATTGCAATTTATATAAAAAAAGCTATGATAATAATATTTATAGCATATTTTTATATTTATCTTTAAAAAAATATAATAACCAACAATCGAAGATTTATTATAAAAATATTTTGCGTAACCTCACTTACCCATTTAATCTCGTGTATCGGAAACTACAATAAAACCAAAAAATGTCAAAGCACATATTGCTTTAGACCTAGAGACTGAAAGCACATATCAAAGGTTATTTAGCTAAATGTACTTAAATTAGAATTTAGTCCATTATTTCCATCATTACCTGTCATCGTTTTATTTTAAATTCTTATTTCTAATTATATGGTAGTTTATAATAAAATTGTTACCATAGATGGTTATATACTAGTAGCATGTATTTTGTATTGTATGTAATAGTATGTGTGTAAAATTAAATAAAAAATCCATATAATCGAAAAAAAAAACAGAAACGAGAACAATGATATTTGATTAAACTTTGCGTGCCTTTTTTGTGCTGCTATTGCAACGATTGACCATGTCATAATTTTACACCCAAGCGTTACCTCTTAATGAGGGTTGGAGCATATGATTCTTTTTGCCTACTACTTTTTGAAATGTTAGTATAAAAATGATCAGAACATAAATATTTTATATATTATTAAAAGATTAATGAAATTCACTACCCTCTTACTCATACTTTTACTTTATATCCCACAAAAATACTTAAGGCATCTATTAAGCTATAAGAAATTAATCATTAAGTTAGGCTCATTTATCGGCTGCATTCAAGTGTAGTATATACACAAGACTATAACTGAACATGCACTATTGTTCCGCAGAGGCACTATTGCAAATATTAGCACAAGTCTCCCACAAGGAACAAAAGAAAACATGTCGCCGTTACGTTAAAGTTTAATTAAAGTGTTTGTTTTAGAGCCCACTACGGTGTTTACTTTAAAACAGTACTTTATCATGCAGATTCAAATATATTTCAACTTATAAAGTTAATAGTTGTCAAACACTACAGGTGACTCCTAAAAATAAAGATATTGATAAATTTGATATTATAGTGCAAGAAAAACAATTGACAATTCTTTATCGATAAAGAATTATATGCTTTATTATTTCCAGTTATTATATATAAATTGTGCCAATCTAACAACTGTTGCTATAAACCTTGTAATTTCGTTTAATTTAACAGGGAGGTAGAATTAACGCTGTATAGTATGTCATTTATTATTTATTTGTTTTTTGTGTTAATAACAAATACAACCCTGGCGTTAAAAATATAAAGGTCAAAGATGTCCAGAAGCGTTAGGAATTTAAAATTTATTTAAATAAAAATACACTAATTGCTCTAAATATAGATTTAGATTTTTGCGAATTAGATATTTTTCATTGGCAGTTGCGCATCAAAATTTATTTTGAATTGCATTACGTCGGGCGGCGGAATTTATTTGTTTGCGCATTAAATATTTTTGCTATTCATCGTATATATAATGCTCGTGTAATGAATCTTATATTTCTGCTTTATTTATTGCTTAACTTAAAAATTTTAATTAAATTTAATTAATTATTACCTATTGTCATTAGCTTGATTTTTTTAAATTATTTATCACAATATTTATCTGTGAGACTTAAAAAAACTAATATGCGTTGGTTGATATGAATTTAAATTATATTATATAATTACTAATCCTGATCTTTCAGATACGATAGAAATTGAAAACTACTTTAGTCCATATATTAGTCAACGACTAAACCACTAGTCCATCGTGCTGGTATAAGTTAGTGAATACGCAGATTATGTTTTTATTATAATTTCGTATAATTCATATGCGAGAATATGCAATAAAAAACCAGTGTGACAGACATATTTCGCAAAACTCCGCGTTTTGTGGAGTTTTGCGGGTTAAAAAACGTCGTAAAATTGTATTAAAAACTTTTTCCTGTTTATGTTCGCGGTTTTTCGCATTTCTTCATATTTTTATGAAAGTTTATTCTCTCTTTCTTAATATGACGAATAAATAACAATAAACATATTTTATGCGTAAGAATCGCTTCGTCAGAAAAAATGCATAATTTGTGCTTCTTATATATATATATTTTTTTCTAGTCAATGTTTATGCTAAATTATCAATATGTTATATACGATTAATATCCGAGTTTTAAGATTATCTATTTAATTTATTCATATACTTTGTATATTTAATATTCAATTTTAAGAATCGGTATTTGTATACATATGTTTATCTTTCAGTGTGAAGTTACGCCATTCCGATAATTCGAGGTCAAGAACCCTCATAAACTTTAACTAAAGCATCGGTTGTAAACTACTTCAACGCTTTAATTCGGTGATTGATTCAAGAACCCTATTTATATTTAGAATTTTAGATAGCTTAGCTAAGTAAGTGTTATATAATACAAATAAACTATAAACTCCTGTACTATGTCACTTCAAGTGGTAAAATAACTGTTTTGTAAATGGCGCATTTAAAACTAAAGAAAATCTACTAAAAATAAATAAATTTATACACATATTTTTACAGAATATAATACACTGGTAATCATCAATTTATAAATATATCTGCTATGATCGTGCATAAAATATATTATACGTTGCATGCATAAAATATATTATCGCTTAACTATTAAAAAATACCAGAACGACCAAAACAGACCGCTTATTTTGTTTCGCTATATGCCAAAACTCAAATCAAAATTATTTGAATAATAAGCTTGAACCGAAAAGCATCTCACAATCTCGTTAATTTCAATAATAGTTATTTATTTTGAAGCAGATATTAACTAGAGTGTAAAGTTGCTTTAGTACCTGCTCTTAAATCGTGAATCCATAACAGTATTAAGGTTTTCGATGTTACTATAAATCTAACGAATGTCATCTAATTGTTCGTTCTATTGCAAATTTGTCTTATTTAACTTAATACACCACATATTGTTCCACTTGTTGCCATCGTGGTGCCACTGCTTATAAACATCGCAGGTAATATATTTCTTACTTGACTCTAAAGTGTCTATAAAAACAACAAACATACGTTTTATGTACAAGTTTTCTCATTTAACGCCTTTTGTTCCACGCCTTATCGAAGGCTTGAGCCTTTGTTTTTTTCTTCAAATATTTTATTTAAAACACTTGTGATGCCATGAACTTTGACTATGATTTAGTGCTTTTTTTGGAAACCAAATAAGTAATAATATATTTTCTGATTATTCCTAAGAATTGATTTGAGACACTCAAGCAGAAGCGATAATAAATACGTCAGTTTTTTTCTAGTTATACTATAAAAAACACTTATTCTTCATTGCTTAAACACATATCTGGAGGATGTCATACATTTTGGCGTACATTTCTCAAGACCCTCTAAGGAGGGCTTTTGTGGATTGCAGTCTGAGAGCCATGGCATCAGCTCAAGATATCTTATCTTTCTCGAAAAGCAGTTTAAAAATAAAATAATAATTTATTATAAAAATAAATTATGAGACTGATAAAGTATATATTTTTTAATAAACCAATTATATTTAATTATTGAGGATTTCCGGCGTAGCGCCTTCGAACCGTGAACACGTAATACCTATGGCACGTTATTAACGTCGCGCTCGACTACGGTAATTATTGAATGTTGCCTATCCTGTTGCTCGACCGATAAACTTAACTACTATATTATTTTTTCACTCTAATTTAAGCATTTTCTATTCGAAGGTCAAAAAGTTAATCCAACTACGTGATTGCTTCGCAAACTTTTCACTCTACATACTCGCATCGATTGGCTCGTTACCCTTAGCGGTCGTAAATTAACAGTAATGATTTGGCATTTGATAACACTCGTTTAATGTGTAACATTTAATATACATTCGTAAAATTTTATGTAAGCGCATAACTTCCAACTTGATTTTTATTGGCGCTTATAAAGTTATATTTGAAAAAGTCGAGCTATTTGCCTTTTACAATCAAAAATTGAATGCGAATAAAAACATAATTAAAAAAATTCAGCTAGCAAAAAATGTTTTTTTTTTATACTAAAAAAATCATTAAATAATACTTAAATCAAAATATTTGTTTTTATTGCTGTAATAATTTTTATTTGCAAGTTATTTATGGAATGTAAAATAACTCTTAAATGTAATGAAAACCAAATAAAATTTATAATCTTTGTGGATACTAGTTAAATAATAAATATTTAACTAGTATCCACATAAATTATAAATATAAATATTAGTTGAAGTCGATAGTTGTAACAGTGCTATATCATACATCACCAATCGGATATTGTCATATATCACAACGCTTTTCTAAAGTCATTTGAATTTATTAAGACATGAAGAGCAGTTTTTATATATTGAAGGTGAAATAATTACCAATTTTCTTACTGTATAAATTAATTTTTTTACCAGTGTACGCCACAGCATCCAATTTTTACGCACATACATTCGCTATATAATATACATGCGCGTGAGAATAATCGTTGTGTTGCTTGTTCTTGTTGAAGCGGCAATGCTCATTTCAAGGTTTTTAATTTTTAAAATAAAAAAATAATATATATGTAATATCATAGTAACTGGTTATCAACTCCTTTAGCGTGCGTGTGTTTTGGATAAAAAGTGAAAGCTGTGACGTACACTGTTTTATATTGTAAAAGCTTAGTTATTAATAATCTTACAAAAAATTTTAATACATTCGATTACTCTATTACGTTTTATTTGCACTAGGTGTTTTATTTATATTTTGGTAACCGGTTCATAATTTTGAACATTTCTTGTGGTGCGTTATCAATGGTTTAGTACGAGTTTATTTTTAAATTAAAATTATAAAATTAAAACTATTAAATTTACGGGCGGTAAAAATTGTTTTACGTGGCTCTGTGCCGTAAAACCTTATGCCAAAGATTGTCATAAAGATCGAGTTAAACTCTTTGCGATTGAAGGTGATTACTTGGTTGGACCCAAACTGACAATTAAAGTGAAAGCGGCTGCTTTACTTGGAGCTCTTGCGTATTTATAAGCCAGAAGTATGTACTTGAATTATAATTTACAATGGAAACCATAGTGTAAATCATTTTTATAGTAGTATTCCGATTTATATATGATCGGAGAAAAGGAAGGATATGAATTAGCTTTCTTCTTCCCAGATGGATGATTTGCGGTGGAACTGTTCTAGTTGTTGAGAGATGCAATGTGTTCTAAGGTGCGTCAATCCGGCAACAATGAAATTTGGTAGGTTTCGCTACCTGCTTTGAATAACGGTTTTTTGTAGATTTTTTGTTTTGAATATATTTTTTGGTTATTCATGTTATTCACAATATATTACATTTTCGAAAAGAAAATATATTGCTGGTTGATAGTAGTAAAATCCCGCTTTTTCTGCACCTGCATCGGAACAAATATTTGCATATCTTGTAGAAGTTTTTTTTATATATATGTACATTTATTATGTACTCTACATTGGCATTGTTAGTAACGTTCATCCAATGAGTTTATCAGTGTTAACGGATGACCTTCTTCTCATTTTTTTATAATGAATTTTTTATGCTTTTTCTATTCTTTTTTTTATAAGTTGTGATGAATGACGACAGCAGTTTTTTTTTTGCCTACAATAAACGAATCACTAAATAAACCTTGCGCTAGCCTGGATAAAGAATCAACAGCCATTCATAACATAATAAAATCTCAACCGAGGAAAAAATTCGCTTTACTTTAATTAACCTTTTGTATTCATGGACATCCCTCGTATATTACTAGTCTGAAATATGTATCTGAGTCTACAAACGAAACAGTAGAATTTTAATAACTGAATAAAATAGATGGAATATATTATTATTTTAATTGTATAATATATTATTATAGCGTCTTATATTATTTTAATTACAATACAAATTTATTGAGATGAAAATAAATTAAATTGAGTGGAAATTATTTAGTTTGATGGTCAGAAAATCTCTGAATTTCTCTGCTCGTGTGAGTCTATATACTGATCTCTCGATGCTATATCAATCGCATTATCTTTAAAAACACAACCTTAAAATGTTTATAAAACGTTTATCAGCTAGATCTATCATATAGCAAACGCTTAAACAAGTCCGAATAACAATAGAAATTGATGTAAGGTCTAAATGTATTTTCTTGACTTCTTGCAAGGGTTAGTTTTATTATATAATATATATATATTAATAATTACTTTTGCAAGTTTGTGGTTTTTGTGCAATACTGGGTGTTCTGCAAGATTTTTATATATATTATTACACTACCCTTTGGTTACATTGGCAGAACTTTCTTTCGTTATTTACAACCACTATCATTCACTACGTATGACAACGCTATTGTCGACTTCAAGATTTATATTTCATTGTTGCATTAATTACATAGTATATAAAAATGTATCACAGATATCTCGAATTAGATGCTGATTGTCTTCTTTGATTAACGCTTTTTATTTTGGAAAGTTCTCAAATATTTATTTTTACTAAAATTGCTATACTATGATGGATAATATTTAAGGCTTTACTTGATATTTTTCATTAGAATTTAAAAATTGTTGAAAGGGTTCAAAAGGATACATGGCTAATTTCAACATTGGGCTATTATAGTGTGTTATATTGCCTAAATTATACTTACCGTGATTTTTATAATCCAATTTTAATTCTCTTAGTTTAATATGACAACATTGACAGGCCATTCTTATCCGAGTGTTGACATACCACAGCATGACAGGTAAACGTCGAGAAATCGCTCTATATACAAAAAGCTCGTCCGATATAACAAAGCTCCCCGGTGGCCCGCTCACCTCGGAAGAGCTTTCGCGCTAAGCAAAAGCTTATGTTTACTTCCATCGCATGTACTGCAAAGCGGCATATTGCCGAGATTGAATTATTAACTCCCACGTGGACCGTTTGTCGATCGAGACGAGTGTACACTTTACTTTTCGAACGCAATTCCCGTAACGCGACACGAAGCTTGCTCAATACACGAGAGTGCGTATTAAATAATATCAAGGTGAAAAAAATGCACGATATCGCACAGTGACATAAAACAAGATAAAGAAAAAGAAAAATCACGCAAAAGGTTTTGACGTGAGTGCCTGAAAGGTCAGACGATGAATAAATGATGCCATTTAACTAGTCCATTAATTTTTCAGTATTTATTACTTCATGTGAACGTTGCAATAGTAGCACCACCTTATTTCACCGTGTACCATTATTTGTGTGTCAATAAGAAAAAAAAGATTTATAAGAAATATCCAATATCATGGCACTGTACTAGATACAGGTAATCATTATCAGTAATGGATTGATTAAATATTTGTAAAATTAATATACTTTGTTTTACTTTAATTTAATTGATACGCTACATATTTATAATCTTGTTGACCTTGTCAATTCATTGATATATTCTTCTATCATTTTACTGTTTAAATAGTTGGGTTTTGATGCCTAGTGGTGTGATTTTATCAATCATTACCACGCCGAATGATCCGTTTGCTAATTATTTTTCATTTATATAATACCAATATATAAGGTGTGATCAAAAAATGGTTAATAATTTTATTACGCACAAAGTAATAATATTACATAAAATTTGAATTAATCTCCTTCAAAGTATTCTCCTTGGCTAGTGAAGTACTTATCCTAACGTTGATTCCATGATTATAAGCATTTCTGGAAGGGCTTTTAGTTGCTTCACCGTGACCATAATATTTTTGATTTTAAAAAATGTATTAATATCATATTTTAGATCCCATACTCGCTGTAGTACTTTTTCTAAGCTAAGCCATCGAATTTGACTATGATAAGAAAAATCTGTATACTCAGATTCAATATATTGAATTGTCTGTGTATCAAGATGTGACATGTTCAACTTTTAACACATTTTTACACAATATTTGTTGATGTATAATACAATGAATTGTAATAGAATAATTTTTGCAGATTTTATCTTGAATTTCCTTTAATTGTTCAATTAGACTTGGTGCTCCTTAAGGTGTTACACTTACAATTTTGTTCCATTGTAAATTATATTCTGTTATGCAATTTTCAATCTTTTCAAATATATCAACTCCCGTAGTTCGGTCTTTGAGAGATTCCATTGAAAGAAGCTTTTCAATTATTTCACATTTAGAGTTACATCCACGTATACAAATTAATAAATGTGCAGTATCTTTCTGGTTGTTACTTTCGTCGAGAGCTATCGATAATAATTAAATTCGTATCGATTCCTTCAATTCGTCGAGATTAATTTCTGAAATTTGTGTTTAATATCGGGGCATATATTTCCACAAACTTCAGTAATATATTCATTAATATAGTCTCCATCAGAAAACGGTTTATTGCTTTTTGACATTATATGGGTAATAACAAAACTTGCAACTACACTAACTTCGTCTTTATTAATTTGCCGCACTTGTTGTCTACATAAATTTTGAATCAATCAATCGAATGTTTTCTTTCTTGCTACCGTAGTTAAATTTGTACCATTTTCGGTATGCTTAGTAGATAAATGCCTTTGAATATTGTACTCTTTCAACACTGATACACTCTCTCGTCAAATGCGACAAATAGCATTTTTATTTATGTGAGAAAAAAAATGTTTTGTGTTCCACTCTTCATCGAACATACGATGCTCTGTTCTCCGGTTCAGTGGCAAATGTCAACCCTATTGTATGTTATTCTTCTCCTTTCTTAGCTACTCGTACTCATTGGTATTGGGTTAAGGCGCTTAATAAAGTACTTTTAAATAGCTTAGAAATAATTATAAGTAGCGATATTGGCTAGTGTGAATTATGTTTTCATCAGCTAAAAAAAATATTCTTCAGATGCTTTGCATAAAATTTTCTCTTGCACACGACTGTTATCGATTGACTGAAAACTAATAAATATATACTTTGAAATGTTACAATAACTAGATGTACTGTAACATAAGTAACTTATTTTATTGTAAGTTTTTTACAAACATGCATAAACTTACGGACTGGCTTGATATTTACACCTTCAATTATACATCTCGACCCTGACCTTAATTACAGGTGATGATCTAACAGTTAATGGCTACCAACATCGCCTCAACACCATAACGATTTTCCCTTTGTAAATAAAACGTCGTTTCGGACTTTGTCATATTTGTTTAACTTTCCAAGGGACGCTGCTTCGACCCATATTACCTTAAGAATTTCTATCTAGATACCTCGTGTTTATCATTCAAATGTTGCTTCACATACACCTAATTAGGAATAATACATGGAAGGCAAATTCACATATTTGCATACATGTATATTTTATTTATGTATATACATATAATTTGTAAATCAAATTTAATTTTATATGTGTTGCTCACATAGCAACTGGTCGCAGAGAGATTGATCATGTATTTTATTGCTAATTAGCTTATGAGTAATTTTAAGTAATGATAAATATATTTTTTTTTATATTTTTCTCTCGTAAATTTTCACTAAATTTAGACATAACAATTTTATTAAAAAAATAATTATTTGTATTTATAAGCACATAGAGTCTAACAAAAATAAAGCTCTATTTTATTTATGCAACCTTAGCAATCGATACCAGATACAAGCAAACTGTCCCAATTAACCAGTAAATAGGAACATGTCACCTGTGCCTTCAGTATTTCAGCAATAAATAATTGTTTTTATTTGTTAAGAAAGTTAACCGATAAACGCAAATAAGTTAATGTTTTCCACTAAGGTGTAACCATATAAATATATTAAATTACGAACGTTTCAAATTTCATGTTAAATTGATTTACTTTCTTGCATCTAAGTATTTTTTTAAGCAACTTAAAAGCATCTGTATTTATAGAAAGAATAATAAATGAGGCAGGCAGGCAGTACAATAGATAATATGATATACTACAATAGTTTATATGTAACACAAAAGTCTGCGACATTTGTTATACAGAATAAACTATTTCTTTATAATATGCTATCCATTTTTTTATAATTATGTTAAAAAAACTTATAATAAAAAAATACATTTTATGTTAAGGTAAAAGAATAATGGATACCTTCATTTGTATTTAAAATAAAGAATGCAAATGTTTGCATAAGTATTAAAAAAGATCAGGCTTTTAACCTCATATTTAACTTATTTAAATCTACAGTAGCGGTTATTATTATTATATTCTAATAATAGATCTACGTTAAAATTTAACCTCAACATGAACAATAGGAGCTTCATGAAATATTTATTGGCGGTTTTGGCATAACACTGATGACGTTAAAAAGCTAATTTAGAAATTTCAATTACTGAAATGAGAAACATAATTAGTAAATTTATAAATATAAGCGCTTAATAATATATTTTGCAATTAAGTATATTAACAAATTTATAAAGTAATATTGATATAATAAATTTATGTAGTTTAAACTTAAATAAAAAAATATGCATTATATTAAATTATTTTGTTATGTTTTATTACACTAAAAAAGGCACGAGAGGCAAACAAATTTCACTAATTTGCTTACCTTTATCCAGAGCAGTTTTAATAGCTAGTTCCAAAGTTTTATTCCCGAATGTTTTTTAATCTGATTTTTTTTTTATCAATTTTAGTCCATTGTATACGACTTGTATTTAATACGGATCTACAACTTACATATTTAGGTAATATACAGTCTTTAATACGTTTGTATGTATAAACAGCATAATAGAGTAGCGGTAATAATCAGTGACAAACACCAAAAATCCTGGGGTTCGAATTCTATCCCATTGTATTTTAATTTCTTTAGTATCTGGAAGATCAGAATTAGTGATTATTATATATTATAATCAATTACTATCAATCATCACAGATAAACTTTTCCTAGATTTTCTTAACCTCACGGATGAATATTGTGATGGTAATTAATCGCACTAGATCGTACATAATGACATTCATTATTTGTTAGCTCTAATGCTATATTTTAATTATTAAAATATATTGATTTACAGACTTTGATTTCAGTCTGTTGCATTACTATTTACTTAGTAAGTGTTGATTTTGCTTACCCCGTTGTAACGCATTTGGCTTACGTCTATCATGTTGCATCGGAAGCTTTACAGCATATTCATACATTTAAATATAATACACCAATAAAGTAATTGTATGTTTATTAATCATAAGTTCCTAAAATCAATACCATTTTTTGAATGATAGTTTAATATCCAATAAGCATTTTGCTTTTATCTCGTACCTAAGTACGAGCGAGCTACCTCGCTCCAATGAATAGGAGTTAACTAGTAATATAATAATTATAATTAACATCTAACTTTTTTATTCACTACGTTTTCTATTTGTATAAAATTTTAATGAAAATGGGATTAAAATTCGACGCTATGATATTTTACCAACAACTTTCTTCATAGTAAAACTCATGTACTGGGTGTAGTTTTTAAGCCTGTAATAATATTGTGATGAACTATTTTATGAAGATCTAGAATACTGCTCACATAAACTCTAGCGGTTCAAGTCGCTCAGTGACTGCTTGGTACCTCTGGGAAGCACAGGCTCTCTTGGAGGCGAAGTGTTAATTAAGCATCTGGGCTGCAGTTTATATTTGAAGGGTGTGATACAGGTCCTCTGGGAGCATAATTACTTCTGAGGAAGCCTGTCGGTCAAAGGTGGAGTTCCGGCAACTGTCCCAATGTAACTGATTATCTAAATAATGGCGTTTCCATCAATATTATTTTCTTTTTTATTTGACATATGAGTAAAGCTCAATTGACGCTGAATTTGTATAAATAAAAATTCCCAACAAATATTTTTCTTTTGAACAGATGCTTCTTATAATTTAGCATAAATATTGTAACTAATTTGACAACTGGATTTAATGCAGAAAAATAAATAAATAATACATTCAGTTTCATATGGTTATTCCTCAAAGAAAATCATGTGGTTATTCCTAAAAAAATAGTCTTAAAATATGTCATTTTAGTAAAATCATATTGGAATACATTTTCACTAGTAGATATATATTTTTACCAGTGAAAATATAAATTATCTAGCAGGTGCTATTAACTTTTCACCTTTTTCAACTTTTTTATATGAAGCAATTTATATATTTACATACTTTTATTATTTATTTACATCTGATGTGTATTTTTTGGTAAAGTAATATTTTCACCACTTAAGTCCAAATGTTTACTAATATATTTATTTCTACTAGCGAAAATATAATTTAACTGATAGGCGCTAAAATGCTGCTTCAAAATGTCTATGAAACTCAATTTGACAGTGGCGAAACGTTCATTTGCTATTAAAACTCAAACATAACCTAATAAAAGTTTTAAAACTAATTATAGTTTTTGAACTTTTATTAAGCTAAGTCCAAAATACAACCTAAGCCAACTTATCTGTCAAGGGAAAATAAGCAGAAGAATAAGTACAGACATACATCGCATCTCACATATTGTTCCATAATTTGTCTGCATTTCTATATTTCACTATGATACCTATCCTTACCGATATTACTATGGATTTCTAATATAATAAAAATAGTACATTACAAAATAATTCAAATCGAATTTCGGTCAATATGAGAGCGCAAAAAACAATTATCACTTCTCGGAAGGCAAAAATTCACGTCAAAAGCAATAAAATCGTGTCGGCGCCATCGCAATGTGACGGCGATGGCACGATTTTATTGCTTTTGACGTGAATTTTTCACTTCTGAGAAGGGATAATTGTTTTTGTGCTTTCTTATTGGTCAAAATTCGGTTTATATGTGCTTTATTCGATTCTCATTCGTAATATTGTTATAAAAAATCATAATATAAACGCTTGATAATCGAGCGTTTTCGCCGCGATGACACAATTTTATTGCTTTTGACTTAGACTAGAAATTCATTATATGGCAACACTGAGCAGCAAAAAAAGCACGACTAATTATTAGGTAAATACTAATATTATGAGTAGATATTTTTAATAATTTTTAATGCCCAATTAAAATATTTCGCATTAAATATGATATCAGAAAATATATTGCAACTTATTTGTAGCATATAAAAGGCTAGCCCGTACGTATTCAAGAAATTATATTATAATGTAAAAAAATGTATAAAATGCCATTTTTGTCATGAGGCCCGGAATCATTGTTTTCCCAGGGCTCGGGTTTACTCTCGGCGACTCTGGGTATTTTAAATTTACTACATATACAATAGCATAGTTTTTTTCATTAGGATACACGCATGTCTATACAATAATCATATTTGAGCTAAAATCGATTAAAAACCTAGTGGACTTCCATTATTGTTATATGACATTTTCGGCAAAAAACACCAGTGATTTAAAGCGTTGTTAAAAAAGCGATGTAAGACAATATGTTCAGATTCCATGGACAAAAGTGTTGAAGACTACATAGAAATTTTATTTTGTATATTTTGCGTTCATTAATAGCGAGACTATTTTTTTTACTCACCTTAAAATACAGATTACGCCAAAAGACACCTTACTTTTTATACGCTTGGTAACTATTTTGTGAATATATAAATTTGTTACGATACAATTTGTTAATCCAAATAAATTGTACTTTGTACATCGGCGCTTCATTGTTCTCACCTAGAGATCATATACAAACATTAGTCATTTTCTTCAAATAAACCAATGATATTGATCTTAGCAAATATGTAATTTTTTAGACAAAGCTTGCATCTGTGCCGATAAAAATGAATCATTTACAATATATTATTTTTATTGTATAGTAAAATATTATTGTTGTGTAAAATATCACTTGAAAGATATTTTTTTATCTAATATACATATAATATATGATACATAAATTTTAATGGTTTTGAACAGACAATGTTATTAGTTATTGGTAATAGTAATAGACAATAAGATACAATGCACCTTTATTCATAAAAAACTACATTAAAATGTATGTTTGAAAAAATATTGTATATGCTCATATATTCAAAACCAATTGAGGAAGTATGAGATTTTATAAGACACTGTTTTTACAAAACATTATTATTGATATGTTTCGATCCTTACTGAGCAATTAATGAGATATAGAAGCATTAATAAAAATATATCATTTCACTTATATTAGATTTTAATGCTATGTTTTTCTATTTTTTATTATTAATCTTACAATCTGTATTTTTATAAAATGCGTAAAATACAATACAATAAAAATATTATCTTATAACCCTCATTAAAATTAATAACATTATTAAATCTCTTTGTGATGACATTAATACTAATTCTTTCAAATAAATAAATAAGTATCTACTATTCAATTAATATTTTAATATGTACTCTTATATCCTTAGGCCATACAATTTTTTTAAGAACACGAAATACGTTCATATTTAATTGAGCTTTCAGGAATACATTTTCCTCTTTTATACCACTATCTTATTAAGCATACCATAACCAATAATTTATCATAAAAGTATTTATTTATTAACCAAAATTCGTTCCGATAGTACAAATTAAATTACGCCCATTTAAGCAGCGACAAGACATGAAGCTTATTTTTCCGGGAGGGGTAGAAAAACCATCAACCCTGCGCGAGGCAATCGTGAAAGTTGACGACCCCTGAAAACGTTTCGCGTCCCCGTCTAATCCAACAGTTGGTTTCGGGCCGCTGGCGAGAGCGCTCGCGGACGTTAGCTACATTTTTAACCGCAACTCGCAATTCAACCAACAAATCTAATTAATATTAAATTAAAAATACGCATAAAGCAGCGGTTCTCAAATAAAAGTAACGTTGAACTAAATAAAAAAACACGGGGTCGGAAATGGTGACGCGCGCAAACGAATCTATATAACTTGGATTTGAGAACATCTGCTGTACGTAATTAAGTGATAAATTAATATTGTGATCGTGTTAAAAAAATCGTGAAAATAATAATAGACCAAGTGTTTTTTTTTATTTAATATATGTACAGTAAAACATGTTCCAATGACACCATATGTATATATTATTTAATATAATATTAATTTATTAAGTTTCACTATCGCATTTTTTAGAGTGATACCATACTGTTATTTACTGGTTTGCCTAACAGTTCTCTGTAGGTCTTAATGTGATATCATATATTATGTTATATAATACTATCGATGAATAATTTTGACATTTATATGACATATACGCAATCGGACTATTAAATGCGCCATGTTTTTATTATAAATTAGAATATTATTTGTGATTCGCTCCATTATTTACACAAGTGTGTTAGATTTCCAAGCACTTTATAAAATAGTAAATACTAAGAAGTAGTAATGTGGATTGTTTCATTTATGCTTCTTCAGTTTATATTTATAAGTAGTGAAAAATCAAATTTACAACGAACAAATAGTTTCTCGAATGCTTTTTTCTTTATTATCCTTTCTTATACAAAACTTCTTGAGTATATATTTAGAACAAACCTAAATTATATTTTAAGGGATATTACTTAAAGCAGTTAATTTCGATTTAAGTTGAATGTTGTATCAACCTGTATATTATAATTATATATATATATATATATATTGATACCAGTTTCATACAATGTTTTCTATTCACAAGTGTACCTAAACCTCTTCTTGATAACAATGAGCAGTAAATTATGTAGCTTGTACATAATTGAATTGAGCAATTTTAGAAGATATTTCGCTTTCGTAATTTGATATTATTTTGCATAATAAAAATAGTACACAAAGTGACTCATTCAATGAATCAAGTATCTATTATTAGCGTAATTTAACCTGGCATCTAAAAATAGTTAAATTAAAATTTATATGTATATGACACTCTGATTATGACAAATTGCAATTAAATAGTTGATTGCTATAAAATCATTTACATTACACATTTATTTTGTAGATAGTTTTCATAACAAACAATACATAGAAAATATGTTAATCTTTGATTTTATTTAATTTTTATAAAAAAATCGTCTATAGCTGTTTATTATGTAACTATTATACTATAAATATTTTTTTGTATAAGTATATAAAAAAATATTAATAATGATTAAAAACATATACTGAAAATTAAAAACATTTACAAAACACGTATTCGTTTCTGTACATACAATAAAAGTACTTTATCAATGTTAGAAAATTTAAATCAAACACCTTGTATAGAATTATTATTTTATTAAAGGGTCATATATCAACTTGGTATAATTACACCTAAAATATGATATTCTGTTGTGGTCGTCTCAATACCTCTTTCCTCCTACACCCCCGATTGTTATTAAGTTATTTGGAAATCTAGTATGTGAAATCGGATATATCAGACTTAGCGTATAAATGCTAAAGCTCGAGTTAAACAAGCGAGAAGCAATGCGAGACAATATCTAATTTGTTTATCACTAATATTAATTGCTTTATATTAAAATAATTATATAAAGGCGCGTACCATATATTAGATTCTTAAAAATAATTAGCGAATATCATAAGTTTAAATGTAAATTTAATAAAAACTCAATTTGAAGATTATCGCCGTACATGTACGGTGGTCAATATTTCACTGTTTCAAGGTACCCCAGATAGCTATATATTTACATACATATTTAACTGAGGAAATTTAATTAAATAATATTTTTTTATAAATTATCATAACAAAAAATATTTTAAATTAATTTTATAAAACATATTGAAAGCCTCTGAATTGATATAAAAACATAATACACAAAACCAGAATAATATTTAATTAATATGTAAGAGAAATTTACAAAATTTAGTAATTGAAAAGTGTTAAAATTAATTAGTTAAATTAAAATATTTATACAAAAAAGTAGTGAAATAAATAAATCAGAACAATAAAACTTATTACTTTGAAATAAATTTGTATAAATTAGGTCACTACTCTAAGGGTTAGGAAAATTATAAAACTGTGTTCTATTCATCGAAATGAAGTTATTGTAAGATTTTTTAGTTGCATTTACTATATCGTAATTTTTTCTCATACATTATTTTTACGTACATCACTCAAAATGGTGTAGGTGTTTTTTATATATATTTTGCAGTTTTTAATGACATTGAACTTATCTCATTATATTGAATCTCTTTTATATGATAGCTTATAGATTATAATAAATAATATGTGTAGAGTGGGAGCCAAGTGGCAATGTTTTAAAAATATGTTTAAAATGAAAGTTTGATTATTATTTACTTACTTTTACGTTCTATATTCACTGTAGAATTCCTTCAGTTTGGTTTTAAAGAATAAATCAAGTTATTTGGACAGCATAGTCTGTATTAATTTGCTTTAGAGACTACAGAAAACATGAGTCAGGAAAATATTACTTTCTGTAGTTTATTTATAATAGTTAGGTTTATTACTAGCAGCTTATAAGCAATAACTAAACGGTTAGGAGAATAGTCTATAACCTTTATATTCAACGGCTAATATTATTGATCGGAATCTATTCTATTTATTATTAAATTTGATGTAATTGGTTTAACTCAATTTATGAAGAATTTTTTTGGTTCCACTGGAACTTTTAGTCGCATCTTTTTAAGACTTGCACAGTTTATTTTCTATATTAAAACTCGTGATATTTCAACACATTGAGGAGTAAACGATTATAATAAATTGGCGTTCACACCACTTAAGTTATACTCAAGTGGTACTAAGAACAGAACGCGATTTATTATGGCATATATTCTCCCACCTATCTTCCAAAATTATGCAATATTGCGTCATTAATTCTCCGTTGTTTATGGGATTGATTTTATTCATTATAGGTATTAACTGGTACCTTTACATATTTTTCATCTTAGGTTTAGTTCTGCGGATCAGATTTTTACGTCTCTGAATTTGTTGTTGACCCGAATTTAAAAAAAATCCGGAAAGCAAATGAAGATCTTCTATGTCTGTGATTAAGATTTGAATTAAAAATCTGAATGAGATACTTACTGATTCTAGAACAGTTGTCAACTTGGGTTCGAAACAAAGTAACTAAAATGGTACGTGGTCTTTTCTGATTGTAAAATTACTCTCACCGTTGAGTGATATTAGCTAGTATTTGCCTCTGTACTTTCATTAGAAAAACATTACGCTTGAAAAATATATTATAATTAGTAAAATGACGTAATTACTCTTTTATTTTGCATTAACACACTTTGATTTAAGTGTTTTATGCCATTCTCTTATTTAAGCAATATTGCATTATCTGATTACGTTAGAAATGTGCAAATACTTTTCGCACATTACCGACGTAATTTTAGACTCGAATACATATAAATTTTGTTTGATCAAATATGTCTTGGATAGAACTTATAATCGTGCAAAATTATAAAATTTATATTTGTGGTAAATAGGACAGGGTCTAGTTCACACAGACGACAATTACTAGACGGCGATGTCCTTGTCCGTTTCGGTTTTCATATTGAATGGCAATCGCATGCCAACACGAGGGACCAGACAACTACCAAAGTTTATACTGGCCTTTGCATATTTTATACATCGAAATCGATTCGTCCACCCGCGATACCATCGAACTAATGCCCGTATGACGTGAGGGCTTTTGTGGCATAGCGCCTCTAAATTATTATCCAAGTATACGTGCACCGACGAAGAAATGCATCCACACGTTGGAAATCGAATTTCGTATACTAAAAATATATACCTAAAACACCCCCAAAATTGTATATGTACCTACGTTAAGAAATAGTATTTAGTCCTTGTTTAATTTTCAAAAATTAAACAAGGTAACAGTAACATTATAAATATCAATCGTTTTAATGCCTAAACTACACTCTCTAGAAGTTGGCCAAGGTTGGCCAAGGACGGAGAATATAGTGGGTTACTTCGGTCAAGTTCGGTCTAAAATCTCTCGGAAGTTGTCCGAGGTTACCGAGAACTGGAGATAAAGTGAGGGGTAATTCAGTCGACTTGACCAGCTTCGAGCGCTTCCAAACATTGTCGGCAAACGGACCGAAGTCGGAGCTGCTCTTTCGAGCGCGAGTGGTGAGATACTTCCCCTTTTGCTCTCTCGCGTGTTAAGTGACGAGAGTGAGAGAGATACTGATATGGTTTTTCGCAAACTGAGATAGAACGAGTAGCTCGGTTCAATTTTAGTATGTGCGTAGGCGTCCTATGGTTAACACGCACGTCGAGTGCTGCATCGTGGTCACGTGGTCAATTTATAATACCACATGCTTATCGAGCACTTCAACAGACTAACTGACATCTTTGAATATTTTAGGGCACCAAAAGGGATTAATTATATTTTTATAGTATATTCTTTTAATACATATCGTTATTATATTTTTTTCATATAAAATTAAATAATTAGTGGTACTAGATTTTGTTAAAAAAAATCCTTTCGAATATTCTTATGTATTTTTATAGATCGGTTTATATAAATGTCACACAATAATGAATTCTTGTTTAGAATCGATGGCGACAAATTCTAGAATAGTCACAGATGTAGTGTTCGTATTCTGAAGTATAATTTTTATGCCTTGTGGCATTTTACAAAAGCCGACAAAGATGTTGCGTAAATTGAATATTTACGACCGAAAAGTTTTTACTGATATTGTTATCGTGAGTGCCCACACAAACTTTTATAATTATCAGTAACGTAATTTTAATAATATGACAATTTAAAAATTGTGATTATTTGGCACATTTTTCGATCGCGCGAAAATATGTCAGCTGTACATGACAGCAGCCGCCGTGCGTACGTCATTCACGCCCGCCGTCAGGACGGCATATGAAATTTGTAGCAGTGTGGCCGCTACTTGGAAGTCGGCGACCTTGGCCGACTTCAGTTGAACTTTGGTTCGGACAACTTCTAGAGATTGTAGTGCAAGCATAACGTTGTGCTTGTAGTGTTTGTTTAAAATTCGAAATGAGAAAATTCTGCTGAAATTCATTGCCTACTTTATGAACTAGCAAAATTATGTTATTGCTTATAAATAAGAATAAGAAAAATCGTTTTGATAAGTGTTGAGTATTGCCTTGAGTAGGTAACTTGTCTTTTAAAATATCGTTCGTAATGTAAACAATTTTATAGGTAATGCACTTTCTGATAATGATGTCGATATTTTACCATTGTTGTAATATATATGCATTTCAAATGGTTTGAATATAAGTTTAATGCTCTTAGATTTACTAATAACAGTGTTGTTTTTAAACCTGTGGTAGAAACCTGAATGTTTATATAAGAGCAGTTTATTATTGTACGTATTAAGAGTGAACATAACTGCTCTATTTGTATACCAGTTATCTGTGAAACTATATTTAAATAACCCAATTTATTTTGCGAATTGAAATAAAACATTCTAGCATAAAACTTGAAGCAAATAGCAAGACGGTTTTTTAAAAAATGTCGTAGCATTTACAGTTCAAGTGATTGTTTATTATTTGTTTTTCACCACTCTGTACATCATACCCTAATATGATACATGTATATTATTTTCACGTTAAATTACTTTTGTCTTGTGATTGTTTATTAATCTATTTACTAGTAATAATTATATACGTATGTATATAATACAGTTTATGAAGGTTTGGCATCAAATAAACATATGTATTTATCTATGATAAAAATGTAAGGCCGAAGTGTTTATAATAATAATGTCTTTGTGTATTTTTTACAGGGCGTTTATCTAATCTTATTTCACAAGTTCTTTATAATATAAACTGATGAATATTTTTTTTTTTAATAATGTTGCGCTAGCTCGCAGTTTTGTGTTAGGGTGAGTAATGGGGCCTGAGGTCAGAGGGGACTCATGTTGGAGATAGTTCCGATCCTGATCGCCAAAGAGATGAACCGAGATGAACAAGAGACCCTCTTCAGGCAATCCAGGAATCTCACTATCGTGCCCAAACAGCAGAGACACAGCTATGGAAACATTTACCAGGTAAACATACATATTTAATTAGCAAAAATTAGTATATGATTGAAAAATCCAAGGTATGCAATTTTACGGATGTCACATATGTACATATATACCTTGTACTTGAAACTAATTACTAAAAATCGATTTTTTTTCTTACCTCGCTTTTGTCAAGGTTAAACTCGCTTAATGCTTCGTTGTGACCGGTCAAATTATATTTTCAACAATGACCGATACTGTGGTATGATAATAGGGAAAAAGCTATACTCTAATAATGAACTCCCCATGATTTTTGAAAGGCAACAACACACAACACACGGATTGTTTTCAAGGTTTTGGTAAATTGGAACTTGTAGCACACGTCTGATAATTGGGCGTTGAAACTTTTATTAGGCGATCGAGCCGTTCTTTTTAAAAAAACATATCTTTTATTAACGGACAATGAATAAACGCAAGGCACGTGGTGCAATCGAATATGGGTTCAAGGCCTGTATCATGGAAATTGATATCGATTAAATGCGTTATTTTTTATATTTATGTCATTTCTATTTTTGTAGTTTATCCTATCCACCAAATGGGCCAGGGTATTTTGTTATGTTTGTAAAGGTATTTTGTTTTATTTTAATCGAATACGGGTTCAAGGCCGTCGTGGAAGTTTGCATCGATTGAATACGTTATTTTTTATATTTGTGTCATGTTTATTTTTGTGGTTCATCCTATCAAACGTGCATTTAATTAATTAAATATCAGGTTTATGACGCTTCTATTCGTCCTCTGTAAATATTTGACTACTTTGATGAAAAAACTAAATTAAACGATTTTCCTGGCTTTAGTATAATAATCACTTCAGCTATCTTCCATTGTTAGGGCATATTATTTATTTTAAACTCTAAAAGCTTTAGAATAAAATCTATATCTTACAAATTTAAAATTAGCTCTAAAAACTAAGCCCAATTTGATATTAAAGTTAAACTCAGGTTAGACTAGTGTGTCTTCTCGAAAATTATTTCTCGAGAAATTTTATAAACAATTTTTTATTGTTAAAATTTTTTTTTGTATGAATATTTTTGAAAGATTCACGGCCACTGTCGTTCTTATAACGCTGCATAAGTAATGGAGAATTCATGCCTAATATGCATAATAGGGTCTGAGAATGACAAAAAAATATTAACAAAACACTCGAACTCATCTAATTTTTGCTTAAGTAATAAAAGAAAACACATGAAGGTGTTCGTGCTAGATCTTTTTAAATATGCATACTTTCTCGAAAGATCAGAAGTATTTTAATGATCAACAATTTTTGCGATTTTCTATTACTTTGCCCGGCCGGCGGTTTTATCTTTGCTTTGATGATCTAAAAACCCGCTTCTGATTTAGGGTTATTTTTTATATGATCCAAAAATGTATTTTTATATTTTTTTGTAAAGTAGCAACAATTGTCTCACGATTATTATTGCCAGTTGAAGTGGCCTAAATTTTGATTCTAAGCTAAGCTCTAAATTTCAACGGGCAATTAAAGATAAATTATATAATCGAAAAACCAGACATTGATGTCACTAATTAAATATTTGCAAAATCCAGAATCTTTCACCAGTAAAAAAAAATGACTTCCTTAGTTTTTCTTCAAAGGCAGAAATATGTAAAATGGGCAAAGAAATTATTCGCAAATTATTTAATGGCTAGACAAATTTAAAAAAAAATTTAAAATTTATCTTTGGCGCAACAATTAAAAAATTAATTTATTTGAGCCTTACAAAGAGTTAAGTAAAGAAAGAATTCAAAACCAGAGCTTCCCAGCTATTTTAATACCTCAAAATGTACTACTTAGCAATTCATATTTCAGTCCTAAGATTCTTAAATAATAATGTGAAAAAATTATC